>NC_142888.1:27482500-27669166 GCF_051225735.1 Oryctolagus cuniculus
ATCAAAGAAAGTATCTGTAAACACAAACACACATAGAACAAGGTTATGTACTGAGCAGGTGACCAAAATACTGTGATCAGAGACCAGTAATTCCCCTAGGAGCAATGGTTCAATATTCACCATTTAGTGTTCGTGGTGACTTTACAGAACAAAACTACCATGGATAATGAGAATTGACTGTACACGAAAGAGAGAGAGAGAGAGAGAGAGAGAGAAAGCTGCTCATTCAGTCCCTAGCTGTTCAGCCTCCTGCAGTTGCAGCTTCCACTTCTGTCTCAATATGATTTTATGAAAGACCCAAGACAGCCCAAGAGAACCACCCAAATTCCCAACTCTCAGAAACCATCAGATAGAATATCGTTATGACTTTATTGTCATTAGATAGTTATAATACTAATAACAATTTTATTGATATTCAAACCTGTTATTATTTTAAGTTACAGTAGTAAACAGAATGATGGAGTCAACAATGCATCCCTTGCAAGTTGGTGGGAGGAGTGAGACTTTATTATATCATGTTGAAAGGGCTAAATGTTATTAAGTGCCAAGCACTCTGCTACCATTAATATCATGAGTCCTTTTATTAGCCTTCTGTTTGACAAAAACACAGCACAGAGTATTGTAGCTGGAAAGAGGCTTTAAAATCACTCTGGCTAATCAATGTATTTTTTGGGTGAGAAAACAGAAGCCCAGAAATGGGAAATTGTCTGCACCACACAGAAAGTGGACAGCAGAGTATGAATTAGAAGGAAGGCCCCTCCTCTGTGCTGAGTACAAAACACTTGTAACTGTTTCGTTGCATGCTTCAACTGTAGATGTGCCTCAGTCATTGAAAAAGTAAATCAGAATCGGATTCAAAGGCACAGAAGTCTTGAAGTTTAATTCATCTTTTTGATCTCAAACAATCATTGGTAAGATGATTTTTTTCTTATCCATTAGCAAAAGGAGGGTTCTTTGCAAGGGATAGGTATTGTGCCCTGGGATATGCCTAAGTAAAACCAGTGTTAGTTATTGGGTTTGATTACATGTGTGGCAGCTTCCAGCCTACAGTGACTGGCCAGGAAATTGACTGGCAGGAGAGCAAGTGGATGCCTGAATTGCTCTGGGTGAGGTCAGGGAGGTGGTGGTATCTGTAGCCTTGATCTTCAAAACTTTTGATTCCAGATCCCGTTGACAGTAGCTGGTATTTGGCCCTAGTTCCTACTGCATAGTAGAAATGAGGCATTTCGAGATGATGCAGAGAGTCACTTTTTAGTCTGTGTGGGAAGCAACTCGGACTAGACTAAGTTACTGGAATTAAGATTTATTCTATGCATCTGCTCTCCCACAATGTGGCGCTGAGAAGGGAGAAACAGCTTCTACACAGCTGCCTCCAGTTCAACCAATAAACTGTAGGACCTACTCCTGATTGGAGGAGAGCAGCATACTCAGCATGTGGGTAGCAGAGTTGGGATTGGTGGAAGAGGACTATAAAGGAGGAGAGAGACAACATGCACCAGGAACATCTAAGAGGAACACCTGTGCAGCCCCCGAGAGAGCCGGCCGGCGGTGTGCCGCTCCCCCGCGGAAGTGGGGAAAGTGGCAGGGGGAACCGCCCTTCCACGGAGGTGGAAGGGACGGTAGCCAACCCGGGAAGAACCAGCAGCAAACCCAGGGAGGGCCGAGCAGACGAAAGAACAGCGCAGGGTCCTGTGTCGTTCCTCCACGAAGACGGGGAGTGACAGTCTGTATTTTCTGGTATTAATGTGCCACAACAGAACGGCACAAAAGAAAGCCAACAAAAACCTACAAATATTTGTGCATGTGGAATCTGGGCCAGGCTAGTGAGTGGCAACAGGGAGATATGGATGGGGTCTCAGTCTAGAGTTCAGCAATTCTGGGTATGACACTGGAAACTAGGATCTTGGGGTTGGCAGAAAGCTGGCTTTTATTCAGCCTTGCCAATTCTTTACAGCATATCTGTCCCTTTAATGGTACTTTGGCCTATAAATATATACCTCACCTGCTTCATTTACTTATGAATATTCTCTATTTGCCTAACTGGCACAATCTATCATTTTGAGAAGGAAATTTGAAAAGACTATAATTTTGAAGTAATGAAATGCCACTTTGGATGAACTTAAAAAGTACCAAAGTCAAATGCAAAATCAAACCAATAATTTGTCCCTGTGCTTTTTCTGTGTCTAATAACTCAGGAGAGTCCTCTGAAAGGCTTTAGGGGTGTTTTAAGCTCCCTTGCCTCTGGCCACATAGCCATGGGGGCCACAGACAGCAACAGAAGCTGTTTTCTCTCCGTTTCTTCACTCTGTGGCGGAAATGTCCTTTTTCCTTCTACGTGCTGGGAGCTGGGACCTCACAATTGTTGCAAGTCAGAACTTGACCTTGTTGCCCAAGAATGAACAAAAGACAGATCATATCTCTTTCTTCTGAGTCTTTCCATGGTGGTCTTCCAGCTTAAGTCGCAGAAAGAAAAGTCCCTTTAAGGTGACAGGATGTTGGTTCCTGATGACTCAGCCAGCTTGGCACCCAAAAGAGCCTGTGGCACAAATTTAGCTTTCTCTCATCAAAACTCACCTACTGCTATGCTCTGAGTGCCTGTATCTACTCAAAATTCCCACGCTGAAATCCTCACTCCCAGTGTAATGGTATCAAGAGGGAGAGGGCTTTGGGAAGCGATTAGGTCATGAGGGTACAGCCCTCCTGAAGGGGACTAGTGCCCTGAAAAGAGGTCTCAGGGAGCTTGTTTGCCCCTCTGCCATGTGAGGACATGCCAAAAGTGGGCCCTCACTACAGATAGAATCTGATTCTGCTTGCCTCCTGGTCTCAGACTTTAGCTTCTAGCTCTGTGAGAAGTAGCTTTTTGTTTATAAACCACCCAGTCTAGGGTGTTTTTTTGTAGCAGCCTGAACTGTCTCCCATTACTCAACCAGTTGTCTCTCTAGAATGCAATCTGACTTATTTTTGTGTGACAAAGTATTGGTATACAGGATCATAGCTTTAAAATGCTATCCCAAGAACCCTTGAGGGCCTAATGTTTCTAATGGTGGAGTCTAAGGCATTGTGGAAGAAAGGAGGGAGAGACTTTTAGGTAGGCAGACCATCCTAGGATTCCTGAAATTATACTATGGAGTAGATAATACTGATTAATTTTAAGGATCGTTTTGCTCAGTGCTGAGGTTAGGAGGAATAGTACATGGATATGGAATAAAACTGAAGACCAAAATTGAAGTACAGTTGTGGGGAGCAACTCGGACTAGACTAAGTTACTGGAATTAAGACTTATTCTATGCATCTGCTCTCCCACAATATGGCGCTGAGAAGGGAGAAACAGCTTCTACACAGCTGCCTCCAGTTCAACCAATAAACTGTAGGACCTACTCCTGATTGGAGGAGAGCAGCGTACTCGGCATGTGGGTAGCAGAGTTGGGATTGGTGGAAGAGGACTATAAAGGAGGAGAGAGACAACATGCACCAGGAACATCTAAGAGGAACACCTGTGCAGCCCCCGAGAGAGCCGGCCGGCGGTGTGCCGCTCCCCCGCGGAAGTGGGGAATGTGGCAGGGGGAACCGCCCTTCCACGGAGGTGGAAGGGACGGTAGCCAACCCGGGAAGGACCAGCAGCCAACCCGGGAAGGACCAGCAGCCAACCCGGGAAGAACCAGCAGCAAACCCTGGGAGGGCCGAGCAGACGAAAGAACAGCGCAGGGTCCTGTGTCGTTCCTCCACGAAGACGGGGAGCGACATACAGTAGGTTATAAAACCTGCATACATTCCAAAGAACATACACAGAACTCATCAACATTGAACAAGCACTATCCAGTGACTATCACACCCCACAGCATACGAAGGTATTTCAAAAGGCTTGTGGAAAAATGGTATGAACAGATATGTTGATGTTGGTGCAAAAATGGAAATTCATGCCTAGCTTTTTTCATAATACACACTTGCATGAAGTGTTTGAAGACTCCTCATACTGAAGATGAGACTGTAAACTCAAGGAAGGGATGCAAGGAAATGCTAAGTGCTTGGCTCTTCTTCAACTCTCCCAGTGCCTTCTTGGGATGAGTCAGAAGCTCTATGCTGCAGCTCTCAGGAGAAATTTGTGTGTTTCCTCTGGACTTTGGAGCTGCTTGAGATCAAAGAGACTGATGTCTGCTTCTCACCTGCCCAAATCTCAAAGGGAGAGGCTGGCTGGGCAGCCACAAGAGTGATTCAAAGTGAGGGGACGAGAACAGGTGAAAACTACCAATTAATGAACCATGATCTAGTTTCTGGGGCTAAGAGGACATGGGCAGGGTAGGTATAGGCATCTTTCTGGGACTCTTCCCCAAAGGGTGGCCTAGTGGGGCAAAGGGATCTTGGAAGTAAGAGGCTTCAGGAATTGTTTTGGGTGAAACATCTGAGGGGGTCAGAATTGATCATTCAGAGTGTGTGTCAGCAGAGTCAGGAGCCTGCCACCCAGAAGTCTCTGTAGACTCTTCAGAGATCCTAAGAGTCCCTTAGACGAGCTTCCACAGCCCATGGAAGAGACAGCACTCAGATGTTACAATAGCATCATTGACATGTTACAGAGGCATGTTACAATAGCATCGTTGACATGAGGTGCGGCTCCTTTCTTCATAATCTTCTCTCTATCCCAGAGAAGCAAGCAGAAGTGTGCAAGCAAGCTAGGGTGTATCATCCTGGGTTCTATGAGAGGAGTAGAATGATTGTGAGTGATACAAAGTGGGGATTTTGTTATAAGAATCGAACCTTACACATTGTGGGAGCTGGTACCAAAATCTGTATGGGATGGTTGGTTGATCTGTGTTTGGTGTTGGGGCCATTGTCTCTATGAGTCAGCCAGGCCAGCTAGTCAGCACAGGCAGTTGAATATGAAGTGAGAGAGAGCAGGGACAAGTTGAAACGTACAAAGTCAAACTGGAACCCTCAACTCCTTCAACCTTGATGGCAGACATGACCTACAGGAGAAGCTGGCAGTGTCTTCTACAACGTGGCACATAGGCTTGGCTTAGGACTCAGAAAAGCTGAGAGAGGGGATCCAGTGAGAGTTGCAGGAGCTGTAGGCCCAGGTGCTACACACACCAGCCAGGTCGGTCAGTACATTAGCAGCAGTGTCTGTGAGCTGCCACAGTGCCTGGAACCTTTTGCTTAACTTCAGGATTAAAAATGCTGGCTCCTTCATTTTTGTCTTATGCAAATATCTCCTATGCTCTACCTTAACTCAGATCCATACAGAGAAGGGAATCCTGGGAAATTAAATTCCATGTTAACCCAGAAGCTGAACCACAGAAGAAAGAATAAAAGGAACTGACATGGCTTCTTATTCATAAGACATGTTCTGTGAACAAGGGGGTCAGGTCTGGGCCAAGGGAAATTGGGCAGGAGATTAAAGTACTGACTTAAATTGAATTTTTACATACCAAAATGGGGCTTGTTCTTAAAGTAGCCTAAAACTCACAGATTTGTTTAAGATGTTGTCAGGAGGCAGGGAAATTGGCTTAATGTAACAACATGGAAGGCAGCAATGAAGGAAAATATAGCCACTTACTGTTTGTACCTAGTCAAATTAAGGCTTTTCAATAAACCAATTACACAGGCATTTAACTTGTGTAAATTCAACTGTCTATATCGTTATATTCTTCCATGTCAGTCCATCTGTCTTCCAGAATCAGAATAGGTTCAGAGCCACTCCATACCTCCACATGGGCAAGTTCTATTGACAGCTAGAGAGAAGGAAGGGATGTTCAAGTACAGAAAATGGAAGCAAAGTAGAGACAGCCTGATAGGTTATAGTTGGCATCTGTCTTATCAGAATATGGTTTGAACAGTTGGCCACTTGTGATTGGCTGAAACTCAGCTACTTGTTACCAGAGTAGGTTACAGTCTGTGTACACATTAGGTTAGGTTGCAGTTTCACTATGAGGAGAAACTTTTAAGCCACACTTGACATCTGTATGGAGGCAGGTTTAGGACAAACTTATTTCCATTCAGCAATTTCATCCTTTGGGTTAATCTTTCGGTTTTGAGCCCATGGTAAATGGACTTGCTTGAATTCAGCTCCCACCAGGCAGCAGCAGAACACTGAGTTGTGTAAGGTGAGATTAAGGGAACAGGACAATAGGAAAAGCACTAGTCAACATCAGGCTGCTGCAGGTTACTTTTTTTGTAAGGGTCAAAGCCAAGGTGACTTCCTTATTAGGCTGACTCAGGTAGACTAGAATATCTTATTTTCAGGGAAAACAAAAACAAAATCCCAGATCTGTTTTGGGTTCTATTTGCTTCCTTAAAGCTTTAGCTTGATTATGTCACATTGAGCATGAGTGATTCCATTTTGTTTTGGTCTGTTAGAGCCTGGTGCAGGAGAACTCAGTCCACAGCATTGACCTCCCACAGTTTTAACACACATGAAGGAGACCTTAAAGGGCAGTAGTCACTCTTCATTATATAAGAAGCAATCTCGTCCACAAAGTGGTAAAGTAATGTGTCCAGGGTCACGTGGTCCCTTATCGGCAGCTGGAGAACTCAAACCCAATGCCCCCAGGTGCACATCGGCTTTCTCTTGCGTCTGCCGTGCATCATCATCACGTGAGATTCTCTGGCATCAGTGTGAACCTGACACGGTTTCAAGGCATCTAGGGACTAAGGGTCCCTACAGTGTGGGCCAGGAGACTGTGCTTTGTTCATGCTGGGGCATACAGAGATGCAGGTTGATCTCAGGAATGATAAGGACTCTTGTAAAAAAAAAATCAGATCAGGTTTCACCTTCACTGCAGGACTCCCAGGGTGGATCAAATTGTTTTTCTCTCCCACTTATGTCCTTGGGTGCAGGCTAAGTCAGCTTCCCTGGGCATGGACACTGTCCTCCACTGGGCTGTGGTCCAGGCTCCAGGGATGAGGCTCATCTCTTGACCATGGCCCAGGCTGGCTGTGGGCAGATGGACTCCTAGGCTGGCATCCCAGCCATGCATGGTCTCTTTAAAACAGTTAGAAACTGCTCTGGTCACAAACATTTGAGGTAACTCTCAGAGTCAACTTTCTCCCAGCCTCCTCAGGCCTCCCCTGGGACTCTGTTCTCAGTGCTGGCCTCTGTAAAAAGGGTTGCAGTCCCTTTAGAATTCTTTCTGAATGAGAATGATTATGTTTGTCCACCCCTCTCCATGGCCCATCTGATTCCAGGGGAGACAACACTTATAATGCTGCTTGGTCCCCTTGGGACGTCAGATACTGAAAGCAATTCTTCCTCCATCAGAGGTTTGATTTGATTTTGTGACTTTTCCTTCTAGAGTTTCAAAGCAGGTAAAATGAAGCCTTCCTGTGACATTTGGAAAGCCCTTTCTCCATATCTCAGGAGAGAGAGAGAGAGGGAGAGACACACAGAGAGAGAGAGAAGCAAGAGCAATTTTCAGATACCCTCACATTTCTAAGCCTCTTGGTTTTAGATAACAATGTAAATTCTAGGCCTCTATTGTATTTGTTTACACCTGCTGCTCTGCTAACCACGTGGTTACCTACCACTGCCGCCTTTCCCAGCCAGGAAAAATTCATTTGCATCTTCTACCTTCCCTTAAGACAACATAAAACCACAACAACGCCCATACCAACAGCAGCAAAGCCTGTGAGTTAGGGGCCTTTTTTTTTTTTTTTTAACTTCAATTCAGTATTGCGTTTTGCATTTTTCCCAAGTTGTTTTTGGCAGCCGACCAATTGAGGCCTCTCAAATAATCTGTTAATTGTGGTGGGCTGAAGGTCTGTCTTAGGGAACACACATCTGATTCAGGCCTTCTGCTCTTTCCTGAGAGCCCTGGCAGTGTGATCATGATGCGATTGGCATAGAAATCTTCTCTCACACTGGAACAGAGAATAAAAGCAGAGCATGTGCCAGGCCCTCAGGTCCTGTGAGATAAAAGGAGGCAGCCGCAGAGCTGGAATGGAGGGGTCCTGTGTTCCACTAGGGTATTTCCAAGGGTGTTTTCCCAGTGAGGGTGGAGGGCGGGGAACCTCAGGAGAAGCTGCGCTATTTGTGTGATGTGGGGTATCCTTGAGGGTTTGGGAGGAGGCCAGGGATGATGTTGAATCTCTTTCAACAGATAACGTGTTTTTATGATGTTTTCTAAAGGGTTGATAGGGGAATTCAGAAGATGGGGGCTCAGCCTTTGATCACAACATCGTATCAACAAGTGCTCAACCATCGATTTAATAAAATAGTTGGAAACAAAAATCATTTCATGGCTCTAGCTGGGCAAGTCCTAACACAATGGTGATCAGGAAATATCAGTCTTCAAAGGGCATTGCTTGCTTTTTTCTGGGTCCAGGGCTTTCAGGTCAAGGAAACTCACCACGTGCCACACCTTGTTTAGGGAGCTGGATGCTGAAGATGTATTATGGAGCAAGACAGACATGTTAAGGAGACCTGAAGACATAAAGGAGGTTAAAGAAGGAAGATATTACAATTCCTGGATCTTCTGGAGTGACTCTGTATGTATGTGTGTGTATATATATATTATATGTATATATATATGCATATACATATATGTATTATATATATAAATGTGCCCATATATATTAGGCTATATACGAGTATATGAAGGAATTCAAAAAAATTTGTGGAAAACTGAAATTAAAGGTGAGTTTATTTTGGTGCAAAACATTTGAAATCCATGCATAACTCTTCATAATACACATTTCCACAAACTTTTGAACGATTCCATGTATGCATGGATTTCAGAAATGTTTGATACCAAAATAAAATTATCTTTTAATTCCATTTTTCCACAAACTTTTTGAACTACCCTTACAAATTCTCATCCAAATTACATCTATGCTCAAACAGCTGGGTTTTTTAAATTAATTAATTAATTAACTTGAGAGAGAGAATGCACTTCCACATGCTGGTTCACTCCCCAAATGCCTGCAATGGCCAGGGCTGAACCAGGCTGAAGCCTGGAATCAGGAGCTCAAACCAGGCCCCGTGTGGTTGGCAGGAGCTCAACTACTTGAACTATCATTACCGCTTCCCAGGGTCTGCGTTGGCAGGAGGCTGGGGTCAGGAGCAGAGCTGAGAATGAAACCCAGGCACTACGATGTGTCCCAACCACTAGGCTAACTGCCTGCCCATAACTGAGTATTTTATCCCGCAATTAGAGGTTTCCCGTGTTCTATCTTTAATCCAGTAGTTTTCACAATGTTGCCCCTGGACCAGTGGCATCAGCACACCTGGAACTTGATAGAAAAGCAGACTCTTGGGGCCCCCTTCCAGACCAGCTGAATCAGAAACGCTGAGGTAAGGCTCAGCACTCTTTCTACAAACATACCAGGGATTCTGATGTATGTTCAAGTTTGAGAGCCGTGCTTTAGGAGAATCTGTGCTCACTGCTTCTTGTATCATTGTCCTTTTCTTTCCTCTAAATAGAAACTAATGTGGTCAAAGAAAAATCATATGAAACACCCCGTCTGGAGTTTTCATAGATGTTTAACTGCTAAGATTGCCTATATGTCTTCCAGCACCTGGTGGTGAAAATGAGCAGTGTGGGAAAAGGAGGTACTGGAAATATGATGACTTGAGAGATAAACGGAGAGAGAGAGAGAGAGCGAGAGCGAGCGAGAGAGAGAGAGAACGAGAAAGATCACATCCACTGGTTCACTGCCCGAATGCATACAACAGCCAGGCTGGGCCAGGCTGAATTCAGGAGCCAGGAACTCCATCTACAGTCTTCATCTGGCAGGGACTCAAGTACTTGAGCCGTCAACTGCTGCTTCCCAAGGAGCACATTAGCAGGAATTTGGATTAGAAGCAGAGTATCTGGGACTCAAACCAGGTACTCTGATATGGGATGAGGACATCCCAGGCAGCAAATTAAGTGCTGTGCCTTGTGCCCACCCCAACCTGACACATTTTTTTAAAAGATTTATTTTATTTACTTGAAAGACAGAGTTACAAAGAGAGGTAGAGACAGAGAGAGAGGTCTTCCATCCGCTGGTTCACTCCCCAAATGGCCTCAATGGCCTGAGCTAGGCCAATCCGAAGCCAGGAGCTGGGAGGCTCCTCTGGGTCTCCCACATGGGCGCAGAGGCTCAAGGACTTGGGCCATCTTCTACTGCTATCCCAGGCCATAGAAGAGAGCTGGATCGGAAGAGGAGCATCCGGGACTAGAACCAGGGCCCATATGGGATGCCGGTGCTTCAGGCCAGGACTTTAACCCACTGCGCCACAGTGCCGGCCCCCAGATTTTTAATAATTAATTTAGGTGAGCTTTTGTACTTTGAGTAACTCACCTTTTCTTTGGCTTTGGGGAATTTCTTAATAAAAAATAATTTGAGTTGCAAAGAGGCATCATAATAGATTTCTAGTACAGATAAAAATGATATAGGGGATGGATTGTCTTATAACATGTAATACTGTATTGAGTTGAATGTCAAGTTGACAATCTATTTTCTTTGAAGTTAAAGTTATGGGAGATCTTGGATCAAAACTATTCAATGAGGCAGAAAGGCAGCAAATTCCTTTTAGTGATTGACTTGGTAACTTTGAGTAATTCCCCTGCTATTTGCTTCATCTATTTATCTGCTTTGATGACAGAACTGTATAGACTGTGTTTGCTACTGACAGTGTTCACTGATCTAGAATCTCTTAAATATGTCACTTTGGTGTGAAGAATTCCTATCTATTGGGCAGGAAAGAGATTTAATATTGTAGAGGGGGGGGGTCTTAGATTATGATCTTCCCAAAGAGAGAGAATTTCCCATTGTGCCACATTGGATGGAACACTGGAGCTATGCCAACTCTGTCTGATTGGATCTATTCATATTTGCTGATTAGAGTTAGCCAATGTACACCTCAGCCTAGGTAACTAGAGAGTGAATCCCTGAACATCTGGTGAGGAGCAGCTGGGTGCAGAGGATGCTGAAAGTTTAGGGTTTAAGAGGAAAAGGAGATGTGTTGAATGCATCCCTTGCCTTCAAGGAACTTAAACTCTGTACAGATCTGCCTTTTTAAGAAAACTAGCATGGGGCTGGCATTGTGGCAAAACTGGTTAGGCTGCTGCCTGTAATACCAGCATCTCATATGGCTGGCAATTCGAGTTCCAGAGTCCCGGCTACTCCACTTCTGACCCAGCTCCCTGCTAATGCACCTGGGAAAGCAGCAGAAGATGGACCACGTGCTTGGGACTCTGCACTCACATGGGAGACCTGGATGGAGTTACAGGCTCCTGGCTTAGGCCTTTGTGGTCACTTGGGCAGTGTATCAGTGGGTGGAAGTTCTCTCTCTCTCTCCCTCTCTCTCTTTCTCTGTAACCATGCCTTTCAAATAAATAATAAATTTTTTTTTAGAAAAGAAAGCTCTAGCAGAGGGACCAATTTTGAGTACTGTAGCATTATTAAAATGTAAATAGGAGTATGTCACTCCTCTGCCAACACTCTTAGGCCTCCCATGACACACAGGGTGAATGCCTTTGCCCCTGCTATATCCCCCACCCCCATATTTCACTGCCCTGTGACCCTTCTGATTGCATCCTCTCCTGAGGAGCCCATCATTTACCTGCCCAGTGGGACCCATGCCAGTGACAATCCTGACTCTCAGCTTCTGGACTGTTTTTGGACTCTTGTTACATTTGTCTAGAATACTTTTCCCTTCCTGCCAGCCCAACTTCCCAACTTTCTTTCCTTTTTAAAAAAAACCTTAGCATTGGTCATCATTTAACATACTCTGCATGTTTTTTTGAATTTTATTTATTATTTGTGTCTGCCAGTAGCATAAAAAATCCATGAGAGCAGGGTATCTTTTATATTTTGTTCAGACAAAGGGAGAATTAATGAATCCTTATGGACAGAGGAAAATTTTCAGCACTCCCATTACTCACTTCTTCACTAGAAAAGAAAAATTTAGCTAGGAATTGGGACCAATATTTACATTTACTCTCTGCTAGCACAACCTTACCCCCAAATCATTAAACGTTGCTTATTAAAAACTCCTGATCCAAGTTTTTAGGCAAACAAATACATTGACCTTAAATTATGACCCAAATCATAGATGATGATTTAAATTAGATTTTAGGATCAAGCAGATTCTAAGACACTCTCGCCATTTGTTTTCACTTTATTTAATATCACTATCCTAGAAGAGCCTCTGTTCATTGTTAATTTGTTGACATTATTTATTTATTGAGTAGCTACTGTGTGCTGGATACTCCTGTAGGTGCTAGGAAATCACAAATGAACAGACAAGACAAACATATCTGTATTAATGGAGTTTATATTCAAGCGAGAGAGGCAGGCACTTACCAAGACCAATATGTACTATGTTAGGGGTGGGTGAATACTGTGGAGAAAAAGGAAATCGGTGCAGTGCCTGGGAAAGGCTTCCATCTTTCAGTGGAGAGGTCTGGGAAGATCTCAGACAGGGGACTAGGGGCAAAGCCCTATGAGAATGGAGCAAGTGAGCCATGTAGCTATTGAAGAAGAGCCCTATCTGTGTGGGGAAATCACATTTGCAAAGACCACGCCTGGCAGGTTTGAGAGGCAGAATGGAGGCCAGTGTGACTGAGGTAGAGTAAGCAGAGGAGAGTGGTACAGGATGGCTTTGGGGGATGGCTCTTGTAGGATCTTAAAAGCTATTGTGAACAGCTTCCACTTATTGGGAAGAAGAAGACTGGGGAAGAGCTGGTTTGGAAATCAGAATTTGGTTTGGGCTATGTTAAGTTTGAGATGCCTGTTTGATATCCAAGTGGAGATATGTGCAGTAGACACATGAATCAAAATCATTTCTATAATCAGAGAAGCTTATGTATTTTGGAATAACATCACCCTCTGGCTTAAGAGGAAAACTGGATTGTGACGGATCCTTTTTGTTGACTTCCTTAAATGTATTTCTCCCCTATTGCTGAGAGGGCCCTAGTAGTGTATGAAAATCTGTGAGGGTTCATTTTGTTAAAAAAAATCCCTATCAGTTCCTCTGTTATGTTCAAAAGATCAAAGACCACTGACATGACGTGAAATTTCTTCTTAGGGTAACAGATCCATGTGAATTTAACTCAACTTTTAAAATATAACCCCCAAAACAATAGTGCATCAGCTTCTGGTTTGCCTTCTCTACCAAGTGGTTATGCACATTTTCACTTTTGTATTGTCAGTAAGGTAATGGGATGGTCATCATAATCCAAGACATTTTATTTTATTTTATTTTATTTATTTTTGACAGAGATAGACAGTGAGAGAGAGAGACAGAGAGAAAGGTCTTCCTTTCCATTAGTTCACCCCCAAATGGCTGCTACGGCAGGTGCGCTGCGCCGATCTGAAGCCAGGAGCCAGGTGCCAAGTGCTTCCTCCTGGTCTCCCATGCGGGTGCAGGGCCCAAGCACCTGGGCCATCCTCCACTGCACTCCTGGGCCACAGCAGAGAGCTGGACTGGAAGAGGAGCAACCAGGACAGAATCTGGTGCCCCAACTGGGACTAGAACCCTGGATGCCGGCGCCGCAGGTGGAGGATTAGCCAAGTGAGCTGTGGCGCCGGCCAATATAAGACATTTTATTTTATTTTATTTTTTTTTTTTGACAGGCAGAGTGGACAGTGAGAGAGAGAGAGACAGAGAGAAAGGTCTTCCTTTTTGCCGTTGGTTCACCCTCCAATGGCCGCCGCGGCCCGCGGCGCGCTGCGGCCGGCGCACCGCGCTGATCCGATGGCAGGAGCCAGGAGCCAGGTGCTTTTCCTGGTCTCCCATGGGGTGCAGGGCCCAAGCACCTGGGTCATCCTCCACTGCACTCCCTGGCCATAGCAGAGGGCTGGCCTGGAAGAGGGGCAACCGGGACAGAATCCGGCGCCCCGACCGGGGCTAGAACCCGGTGTGCCGGCGCCGCAAGGCGGAGGATTAGCCTAGTGAGCCGCGGCGCCGGCCAATATAAGACATTTTAAAACACTTATTAATATGTGCTGTTAGGCCTGGATGTAAGAAGTGCCTTCTGACTTCCTGAGAATGAGGTAGCATGGTGTGAGAAACTACCAGAGCCCAAGCTGGTCACTGGCTGTCATTCTAGAGTTGGCAGCAGGTGAGTGAGGGGGAGTAGAACAGCAACGGATGATTGACATAAAATCTTTGCCACAATTGCTGCAAGTTGTCAACCTATATATTAGAAAATAGGTAAAGGGACTCAAAGGCTTCTAGGGATAAAGACTACTATTCTTTTAAACTAACAACTAATGAACACTGTAGTAGGCTGAATAATTGGCCCCCGTCCCCCAACATGTTTATATCCTGGTTCCTGGAACCTATGAATACGTTCCCTTTTAACTCGGCAAAAGGGACTTTACTGATGTGATTAAAGATCTTATGAGATGGGGGCTGGCCCTGTGGCGTAGCGGGTAAAGCCGCCACCTGCAGTACCAGCATCCCATAAGGGCACAGGTTCTAGTCCCGGCTACTGATCCAGCTCTCTGCTGTGGCCTGGGAAAGCAGTGGAGGATGGTTCAGGTCCCTGGGCCCCTCCACCCGCGTGGGAGACTGGCAGGAGGCTCCTGGCTCCTGGCTTCGGATTGGTGCAGTTGTGACCTTTGCAGCCATCTGGAGGAGTGAACCAGTGGATGGAAGACCTCTCTCTCTCTCTCTCTGCCTCGCCTTCTCTCTGTGTAACTCTGACTTTCAAGTAAATAAATCTTTAAAAAAAAAGATCTTATGAGATGGAAATTATTCTGGATTTTCTGAGTGGGCCTAATGTAATCACAAGGAACCATATAAGAGAGATGGAGGAGAATCAGAGTCAGAGAAAGAGATGTGATGAAGGGTGCAGAAGTTGAAGTGGTGCAGCTATGATCCAAGTAATACAGGTAGCCTCTGGCATCTGGAAGAGGCAAGGAATAGATTCTCCCCTGGAATCTCCAGAAGGAACACAGATCTTTGGCACCTTGATTTTATCCCTGTAAGACCCATGTTGGACTTCTGAGTTCAAAACTGATGATTTAGATGTGGTTTAAGTGTGTCCCTCAAGGTCTTATATGTTGGGAGCTTGGTACACAAGCAATGTGACGATGTTAAGAGGTGGTGGGACCTTTAAGAGATGGAGCTATTATTGGGAGGTCATTGCAAGCTTCTCCCCTTACTCTGGTTCCTGTCTCATAATGTGCTCTCTCCCTGTCACCCATACTCCTGCCATTATGGTATTGTCTGCCATTATGTAGTGTAAAGGGGCCCTCACAAGAACCAAAACTATGCTGTTTATATTTTCAGTCTCTAAAATTGTGAGCCAAATAAACTTTTCTTTATAAAGTACCCAGCCTCAGCCTCAGGCATTACATTATAGTAATGGAAAATGAACTAATACAAGAACTACAGGATAAGAATTGTGTGTTGCTGGTTTTAAGCCATTAAGTTTGTGGTGATTTGTTAAAGCAGCAATAGGAAATTAATACTTGTATTATAGCTTACTATGTATGAGATACTGCTAAGCCCTAATATTTATTAATTTACTTAATTGTAAAAATGAAACTCTGAGTAGTAGGTCTTATGACTACTGTCCATTTTAAAGATAGTAGAACTAGGGTTCGGAGTATAACTAAAGTGGCAAAGTGAGGTTTTGAACAAAGGTCTTTTCTCCTAAGTGGAATTGCTAAACCTATGTTATACTTCCTTTCTTTCTGTATTGGGGGAGGGGGCACCAGTAGGAAAGTTGGCTTTAAAAACATAAGCAGAAAAGCAGAATGGATATTTTTAGAAATGAAGGACAAAATTTACTAAACTGAAGTCCCTTGAAGATTCAAGCCTGGCACATGATAAATATTTAAGAGGTATTTGTTGAATAGTTACATTACCAAGCCAGGCATGCTGGTGGGACTGCATGGAAAATATACTATTCTTTTCATGTATGTTGTTGCTTTCAAATCTATCCAGCTGCATATTTGCAGTCGGGTCTGAGTCAAAAGCCTCTGCAAGTTGGCCAGCCCTCCTCCCCAGTGTGTGTCTCCTGGCAAAGCTGCCTGTGCAGAGTTAGTTACCTCCTGAGCTTCCATGCAAATGGAAGGGAGCTGTGAGCCCAAATAATTAAAATGACTCAGAATAATCAGAAATAGTTTCTCCTGGGCTTTTGCATGCACATGAATATCTTTATCTCATCAGATTTATCTTAAAATGGCTTTGCATTTTCTGAATATATATCAGCCCATGTTTGGGGAAGTCATCAGGTACAAGGTAGATGTGAGAACAAAATCAGATAGGGTGGAAATTTTTCCATTGATCACCCACCAACTAGATAATCAACCTGAGGAGAGTTAAAAATAGATGACTGTTTCCTGATTTCCCTGGCTGGTGTTTATTTGTGTAGATATCTTTGTTGGTTCTGGTCTCTCTGGAGACTGATCTCTGGATAAATAAGGTCCTTTTGTACCTCCTACACTCATTTTCTGCCCTGGTTTTGCTGGTCAGTTCCCAGCACCTCAGCCCTTTCTTGCCTGTACTTACCAGTTTCTTTGCTACTAAGGCCAGTTTCTCTGCCCCAGCACTCTTAGTCCTTTCTGTCATGGTCACTATGGGCTGCACTGTGTTCTCTGATCTTTAGTCAACCTTCAGCAATGATGTCAAATTGGGATCACCAAAGCTGGACTCCTACCTCGTGTCCTTTTATACATCCTCTCACATCCCCTACTTCTGGTTTCAATATGGTCTGTCCCCATCCTCAATCTCATGTTGAGGCTTTGTCCCAATGTGGCAATGCTGGCAGGTGGGGCCTAGTGGGAGTTGTTTGGGTCACAAGGGCAGAGACCTGATGCATGGGTGAATGCATTTCCCTCAGGAGTTCCTGCCCTTGTAGGACCAGATGAGTTACTGCTTTATTGATACAAAGTGAGACTGCCCATTGTGTTTTACCCTTGCACATGTACCCACATGCCCTTCTGTTTTCAGCCATGAGTTGAAGCAGTGCAAGGCCCTCACAAGATGCTGGATAGATGCCAGTGCCCTGCTCCTAGACTTTCCAGCCTCCAGGACCATGAGCCAAATGAAGCTTCTTTTTAAAATAAATGCCTGTCTCAAGGATTCTGTTTTAGCAACAAAAAATGGACTAAAACACTACCTCCCAGAGACACGTTTGTGAAAATTCAAGTAAACAGATGTCACTGTGGTGTTAATTCTCTGGTTTAAGAAGCCAGGTCTCTGCAGGTTCAGGCCAAGATTCTGTACTCCTTGAACCATTGTTGGCCTAGTGGGTGAAGGGCTCACTTTTTGACACTCTGCATCAGTTATACCTCAGCATGAGTGAATTTTGGGTTCTTTCCAGAAAATATTTGGCTTAATTAATCAATTAATTAATTTTTGGTGAGGAGTCCAAGTAAGGTATTAGAAGACTTGGCACATGACTGAGATTCTACAATGATTTGTGTTGAAAGAGTGAGTTCGATTAAAAGAGAGATATGGTCTGTTTTAGGATGGGATCCTCAGGAAGCCCACTTTAAGTCAAGGATGTGAATGGAGAGGAGGTAGTTTATTTGAGAAGTATACAGTCCAGGAAAGCACTGGTAGAGGACAGACTATGATGAGGTAGACAACAGGTAAGAATTCCTGAGCTAGTTACCATGGTGGGTAACTAAAACTCTGAGAGAGGATGAAGGAACATGCCTTAATTTTTTGCCACTTGAGGGGTGTATTAGTCAGATTTTCATTACTATGATGAAATATCCAAGACAACTAACTTTAGAAAGGAAAAACATTCATTTTTGTCTTATGATTTTGAAAGTTCACAGTCCAAGATTTGGTAGATCCCATTGGTTCAGCCTCTGATGATAGTATTCTTGCTGGCAGTCACAAAGTAGCACAGAGGGTCACATGGCAAGAGGGAGTGGGTGTGCCAATGTTTAGGACTTTGTGGACTCTTATAAAGCCACTAGAGGGCGGCGCTGCAGCTCAATAGGCTAATCCTCCACCTAGCGGCGCTGGCACACCGGGTTCTAGTCCCGGTCGGGGCGCCGGATTCTTTCCCGGCTGCCCCTCTTCCAGGCCAGCTCTCTGCTGTGGCCCGGGAAGGCAGTGGAGGATGGCCCAAGTGCTTGGGCCCTGCACCCTATGGGAGACCAGGAGAAGCACCTGGCTCCTGCCTTCGGATCAGCGCGGTGCACTGGCCGCAGCGCGCCAGCCATGGCGGCCATTGGAGGGTGAACCAACAGCAAAAGGAAGACCTTTCTCTCTGTCTCTCTCACTGTCCACTCTGCCTGTCAAAAAAAAAAAAAGCCACTAGCATTTAATCCTGAGGTCTCACCTTTAACAGCCCAATCCAATCCAAATCAATCATCTCTCAAAGGCCTCACCTCCAAACACCATAATGGATAAATTTCCCACCCTATTAGTACCACTAACATAAGACTTCAGGGAACAAAACTTTAACACATGTGCCTTTGGGGGACACTCAACATCCAAACTAACATCCAAACCTAGGAGTGGTGAGGAACCTAGAGTATTTGTTCCCCAGTTCCAGTCTGCAACTGGTTGAGAGCTGGTTCTGGGGACAGTAACTGCCCCTCCACTTCTAGTTTGCTAGTGCTTAGGGGAAGTATTTGCTCTAAGCCAAAATCACCCCAGTGGAAACTGCAAGTGTTTCTAGTAAGAAGCTCTTGGCATGCCAAGGACTCAGAGATGCACAGTGAGGAGATGGGGCAAGACCGACAGCAGCTGACACCGAATCAGTCCCTAGGACAGATTCCAGTGCAACTTTCCTCCATCAGGATATGTTTTTAAGCTTGCCCTTGGTGCTCCTTCAACTACCTGACCCCTAATAAAGGGCTTTTCAGGCACTAAGCACAGGTATATATGAGGCAATGGATCCAATGAATGAGTACCCCATAGTAGAATTTATACCCACATCCTAGGCAAGCAGACTATCCATTCACTACTAAGAACTATTTCCTGTGGGCCAGCTGTCTGCATCCACCATATGCATTTTAAATGTGTTCTAGAACCTGGGCTTTCTGAGAACAGAGACTTTTCCTGTTGCTGTCTCAGTTTGGCTCATAGTTAGCAGGTAATATATTTCAGTAACATTTAGAAAAATTTACTGCACAGCTTGTTCTACACACAAAAGCTAAATGTTAATGCAGTGTTTTACTAACTGTGCTAAAATCAGCTAGCCAGCTGGTGAATTACCCAGAGGGCTTTAATGTTGAGACTCACATGGGGTTTTGTAGCCAGCCTGAATGTCATTTATGTAAAATCACAGTGGTGATGTCAGGCGGGTGCTCTTCAGCTTTATGGCTGGACTGGGCAGATTAGATATTTACATGTTTTTTTTTTCCTTATTCTCTGGCATACTCCCTTCTCTCATCCTGCCATGTGGATGCGCTCACATGTGGAGGGCCTCAGGGCATGGCAGAGCTGCACTGGGGTGCCAGCCGGGAAGCATTCATGTTCAGTGGGTTCATCATTAGCAGAAGGAACCACAGATGTAGGGTGAAAATGAGAGGCCCAGCTTTGTCACTCATTCACTCTGGCTCCTACTAGAAAGCAGAATAATGCCAGGGTAGACATCATCAATGCCATTAGCGAGTTCAAAGACATTGAACTGGGTCTCTGGGTTTTGGTTTTGGTTTTATGGCTTTTTCCTACCAAGGTTTGCCCTGCGATTATTTTCAGCGAGCCATTTCTTTTTTGTCTTCAGAGTTCTGGGTTCCTTATTGGAAGAACACAGTGTGAATACTTTAATTTTCAGGGTATGCCAATATGGGAATGCATATTCATTCATGCATTCATTCACTCACTCAATGCCTTGAGTGCCCACCATGTAGATGGCAGGAATGTAGCTTGTAACTGAAGAGTCTTGGCTAATTCTCTGAGGAATACCATAACCCAGACTGGAGGAATTAGGAATCTATGCTTCTAGTGACTTCCCGAGTAGCGGCTAAATCACGTGTAAACACTGTGGTGACTGTTGCCAGACGGTGGTCATTTTAAAGAATGCAAACTTGCTACTGCTTCCTTGAGGAATTAGGTATGTTTTTGTCTACAAAGGTGAAATCTTGTGGTTGCTGTTAAGGTGGTTCTTGTTTCTTTTTGTTCTTCATTACAACTCATATCTGCTAGTTGAAACATTACTCTTATGATGACAAATCTTGCTTAGAATCTCAAATTAGTCTAACACGCTCACTGACCTGGTTTGAGGTTTTCATCTTCTGGCTCATCTTCTGTGCTGGCTTCCAGAGCTCTCTAACAATGAATATGAGCACAAATGAGTTATAAGCAAGAAGGAAATCTAATGTGATCATGAGAGGCTGGGTAACTGTAACTTATTTAATGCAGTGCAATCAAAGACACATTATCTGGAACACACTTCTCTGCATTTAATTTTATATTCACTTATTTTTTTAATGTCATTCCTAAGGGCACACATAGTCAAGGTTCAAATACAACTGCATCACTCCAAAATCCACACTCTTTTTAAAATTTTAATGAGAAAGCGAGTAAGTAAGAGCGTTCCCATGTGCAAATGCTCCCAGTGGCTCAGCCTGGGCCTAGGCCAGGCCAAAGCTAAGAGCCAGGAAATCAGTCCAGGGTGGTGGCAGGAACCTAACTACTTGAACCATTATCTGTGGCCTCTCGTGGTCTATATTGGCAGGAAGATGGAGTCAGGAGCTGAAGGTGGGAATCAAACTCAGGTACTCCAATGTGGGGTGTGAGACTCTTAACTGATAGACCAAATACCTGTTCCTCAAAGTCCTCACTTTTCTTCTTCTTCTTTTTTAAAGATTTATTTATTTGAAAGGCAGAGATAGGGGCTGGCATTATGGTGCAACGGATTAAGCAACCACCTTTGATGGTTCTCATAAGCCACCATATGGGCATGGATCCAGTCCTAGCTGCTCTACTTCCAATCCAGCTCCCTGCTAATGAGCTTGGGAAAGCAGAGGAGGATGGTCCAAGTGCTTGGACCCCTGAACCTACATGGGAGATCCGGAAGAAGCTCTCTCCTGGTTTCAGCCTATTTTAGCCCTGGCTACTGTGGCTACTTGGGAAGTGAAGCAATTTATGGAAAATCTCTGTTTCTCCCTTTCTCTCTCTAACTTTGCCATAAATAAATAAATAAATAAATAAATCTTTTTTTAAGTGGAAAGCAGAATTACAGAGAGAGGTAGGAAGGGGGGGGCAGAGAGAGAGAGAGAGAATCTTCCATCTGTTGTTTCACTGCCAAAATGGCTGCAACAGTCAGGGCTGTGCCAGGTTGAAACCAGGAACCTGGGACTCCATATGGGTCTCCCATGTGGCTGACAGAGGCCCAAGCACTTGGGCTATCTTCTGCTGTGTTCCAGAAACATTAGCTGGGAGCTGGGTCAGAAGCAGAGCAGCCAAGACTGAAACTGGCCCTTCAGTATGGGATGCTGGCATCTAAGGTGGCAGCTTAACATGCTGTGCCACAACACTGACTCCATTTATTTTATTTTTAATTGACATAGTAATTGTGTATACTGAAAAGGTACAATATGATATTTTGATGTATATATACACAATATGGAATGATTAAATCATACTGATTGATATATCTATCACCTTACCTAATTCTAGAATGAGAACATTTATATGTTATTTTAGCCACTTTGAAGTGTGCATTATTATTAAATATAATTTAATTGACTCTGTACACTTTGCTCATGTCTCACCCCCTCAGCCTCTTGTAACCACCATTCTACTTTCTGCTTTTATGAGTTTTGACTCTTTCACATCCCACATGTAAGTGAGATTTCGTAGTATTCATTCCATGGCTGACATATTTCACTTAGTGTAATATCCTTCAGGTTCATCCATCCTATCCTAAATAACAACATTTCCTTCTTTTTTTGTGGCTGTGTAGTATTTTTTTGTGTATAGACATTCAGGCTGATTTCAAATCTTGGCTATTGCCCATAGTGCTGCAATAATTATGCAATTGCAGGTATCTCTTTGATATGCTGGTTTCATTTCCTTTGGATACATACCCAGAAATTGGATTGCTGGATTATATGTAATTCTACTGGTGTTTTGAGGACCCTCCATACTGTTCTTCCCAATGACTGTACTAGTTTACATTTCCTCTGACAGTGGGTACAGGCTACCTTTCCTCCACATCCTTGCCAACACTTATTATCTTTTTATTGTTTGATAATAGCCATTTTAACAAATATTTAGGTGATTTTAATTTACATTTCCCTGATAACTTGTGATTCCAAGCATTTGTTCATAAATTTGCTGGTCACTCACTTATCTTAATAATAGAATGTTTGGCAATTCCATTCTGCCTTTACCTTGTGCACAGGGGAATAACTGAAATGGTGAGGTTTTTTTCCTGATATTTATTTCATAATAATGACACTGTAACCAGAGAGTTCAGCACTGAAAAACTGCTATAATTTGCCGATTATTTGTTCCTCTCTTTCTGTAAATCCGATTTCTTCCCTTCTGATTGGAAATTTTTTCTCTTTCAAGAAACAAAACTGGGGGGACAGCACTGTGGCATAGCAGGGATGACAGCATCAAAAATGGGTGTCAGTTTGTATCCCAGTGTGGGGAGTAATCCGGACTGGACTAAGTTACTGGAATTAAGACTTATTCTATGCATCTGCTCTCCCACAATATGGCGCTGGGAGAGAAGTAAACAGCTTCTACACAGCTGCCTCCAGTTCAGCTAATAAACTGTAGGACTTGCTCCTGATTGGAGGAGAGCAGCGTACTCGGCGTGTGGGCAGCCGAGTTAGGATTGGCGGAGGAGGACTATAAAGGAGGAGAGAGACGGCATGCACCAGGAACATCTAAGGGGAACATCTAAGGGGAACACCTGTGCAGCCCCCCAGAGAGCCAGCCGGCGGTGTGCCGCTCCCCTGCGGAAGTGGGGAATGTGGCCAGGGGGAACTGCCCTTCCACGGAGGTGGAAGGGATAGTAGCCAACCCGGGAAGAACCAGCAGCAAACCCGGGGAGGGCCGAGCAGACGAAAGAACAGCGCAGGGTCCTGTGTCGTTCCTCCACGAAGAGGGGGAGTGACATCCCAGCTGCTCCACTTCTGATCCAGTTCTGTTAATGGCCTGGAAAAAGCAGTGGAAGATGGCCCAAGTGTTTGGGCCCCTGCCACTGACATGGGAGACCTGGAGACCTGGATGTAGTTCCTGGGTTCTGGCTTTGACCTGGCCCAGCTCTGGCTCTGGCAGGCATTAGAGCAGTGAACCAATAGATGGAAGTCTCTCTCTCTCTCTGCCCCTCCCCTTCTCTCCCACCTTCCCTATAACTCTTTCAAAATAAATAAATAAGTCTTTAAAAAAAAAGAAGCAAAACTGGAAGTAAACCAGCTCTCGAGGTGAGCATTTGGCCTAGTAATTAAAGCTCAAGTTAAGATGCTCATGTCCCACTTTGAAGTGCCTGGGTTTGACTCCCAGCTCTGACTCCTGACTCCAGCTTCCTGGTAATGCAGACAATGGGAGGCAGTGGTAATGCTTCATGTAATTTGGATCCTGTCACCCACATGGGAGATGGGATTGAGTTCCAAGCTTGTGGCTTTGGCTTACCATACTCCTGGATATTGTAGGCATCTGGGAAGTGAACCAGTGGATGTGAGCTTGATGTCTCTCTACCTCTCTCTAATTAAATATATGATGAACATTTAAAAGCATGGCTCTGGTGTGAGATCATTAGAGAAAGCTGAGGCTGTGGAAAAGAGGCAGAAACAGAGGTTTAAGGTGGAAGTCAAAGTACCTTTCCCTCTGGGGGAGGGGCTGGTAACAGTGTTTTGTACTGTGATGAGGAGTTATATCTGAAGTCATGTCATCAGAACAGTGGGAATGGCTCATCACAGGTGAATCACATTGATTGATTTGCGGATGTTGAACCATCCCTGCATACCAGGGATAAATCCCACTTGGTCTGGATGGATGATCTTTCTGATGTGTTGTTGTATTCTATTAGCGAGAATTTTATTGAGGATTTTTGCGTCTATGTTCATCAGGGATATTGGTCTATAATTTTCTTTCAGTGCTGCATCTTTCTCTGGCTTAGGGATGAAGGTGATGCTGGCTTCATAGAAAGAATTTGGGAGGATTCCATCTTTTTCGATTGTTCTGAATAGTTTGAGAAGAAATGGAATTAGTTCTTCTTTAAATGTCTGGTAGAATTCAGCAGTGAATCCATCTGGTCCTGGGCTTTTCTTTGTTGGGAGGGCCTTTATTACTGTTTCAATTTCTGTTTCAGTAATGGGTCTATTTAGGTTTTCTATGTCTTCATGGTTCAATTTAGGTAGATTGCATGTGTCCAGGAATCTATCCATTTCTGATAGGTTTTCCTGTTTGCTGGCATACAAGTCCTTGTAGTAATTTCTGATGATTCTTTTTATTTCTGTGGTGTCTGTTGTTACATTTCCTTTTTCATCTCTGATTTTATTGATTTGGGTCTTTTCTCTTCTTTTTTTAGTTAGTTGGGCCAATGGGGTGGCAATTTTGTTTATTATTTCAAAAAAACCAGCTTCTCGCTTGGCTGATTTTTAGTAATTTTTTTTGATTCAATCCTGTTAATTTCTTCTCTGATTTTAATTATTTCTCTTCTCCTACCAGATTTGGGTCTGGTTTGCTGCAGTTTTTCTAGGTCCTTGAGGTGCGCTGAAAGCTCATTTATTTGGTACCTTTCCAATTTCTTGATATAGGCACCTATTGCTATAAATTTGCCTCTCAGTACTGCTTTTGCTGTATCCCATAAGTTTTGATATGTTGTGTTGTTGTCTTCATTTACTTCCAGAAAGTTTTTGATTTCTCTTTTGATTTCTTGAATGACCCAGTGTTCATTCAGGAGCATGTTGTTCAGTCTCCATGTGATTGCATACTTTCTAGGGTTTCCTGAGTTGCTAATTTCTAGCTTCATTCCACTGTGGTCTGAGAAGCTGCATGGTATGATTCTAATTCTTTTAAATTTGCTAAGACTTGCTTTATGGCCTAGTATGTGATCAGTCCTAGAGAAGGTTCCATGCACTGCTGAGAAGAATGTAACGTCTTTAGATGTAGGATTGAAAGTTCTGTAGATATCTGTTAGATCCATTTGGGCAATAGTGTCAATTAAATCTGCTGTTTCCTTGTTGATCTTCTGTCCGGATGATCTGTCTATTTCTGAGAGTGGAGTATTGAAGACCCCCAGTACTATTGTATTGGAATCTAAGTCTCCCTTTAAGTCCCTTAACATATCTTTTAGGTGCATATACATTTATAATAGTTACATCTTCCTGTTGAATTGAACCCTTAATCATTATATAGTGCCCCTCTTTGTCTCTCTTAGCAGTTTTTGTATTAAAGTTTATTTGGTCTGATATTAATATGGCTACACCTGCTTTTTTTTGGTTTATGTTGGCATGGTATATCTTTTTCCAACCTTTCACTTTCAGTCTGCATGCATCTTTGTAAGAGAGATGTGTTTCTTGTAGACAACAAATAGTTGGGTTTTGTTCCTTAAGCCAATCAGCCAATCTGTGTCTTTTAACTGAAGAGTTAAGTCCATGAACGTTTAATGTGGCTATTGATACATAGTGACTTTGCCCTGCCATTTTCCCAGAGATATTTTCTAATATATGCTTTGAGCATCCCATGCTCTTTTACTGGTAGGTGTTCTTCCTTTACCTTCTTTCATATTGATGGCTGTGTTTCTGTGTTCTGAGTGTAGCACATCTTTAAGTATCTTTTGCAGGGACGGACAAGTGGCGGCAAAGTCTTTCAATTTCTGTTTGCTATGGAAGGTCTTTATTTCACCTTCATTCACAAATGAGAGCTTAGCAGGATATAATATTCTGGGCTGGCAATTTTTCTCTCTTAGCACCTGTGCTATGTCTCGCCATTCCCTCCTAGCCTGTAGTGTTTCTGATGAGAAGTCTGCTGTGAGTCTAATTGGAGATCCTCTGAGAGTAATCTGACGTTTCTCTCTTGCACATTTTAGGATCTTTTCTTTATGTTTCACTGCGGTGAGTTTAATTACAACGTGTCGTGGTGAGGATCTCTTTTGGTCATGTTTACTGGGGGTTCTATGAGCTTCCTGTACTAGGATGTCTCTGTCCTTCTCCAAACCTGGAAAGTTCTCTGCTAGTATCTCACTAAAAAGGCCTTCTAATCCTTTCTCCCTCTCCGTGCCTTCAGGAACTCCTAGAACGCGAATGTTGGTTTTTTTAATAGTATCCTGTAGATTCCCGACAATATTTTTTAGATTTCTAATTTCCTCTTCTTTTCTTTGGTTTGACTGTATGTTTTCCTGTGCTCTGTCTTCTAAGTCCAATATTCTCTCTTCTGTTTCACTGACTCCGTTTTTTAGACTTTCTAATGTGTTTGTCATTTGATCTATTGAGCTCTTCATTTCATTTTGGTTTCTCTTCACTATCACACTTTCCTGTTCTACTAGTTTCTGCATTTCATTTTGATTCTTCCTTAAAATTTCATTTTCACGAGAGAGATTTTCAATCCTGTCCAATAAGGATTTCTGTAGTTCAAGGATTTGCTTTTGAAAACTTCTAAATGTTCTTATCATAAATTTTTTGAAATCCGTATCTTGCATTTCTTCTATCTCATCATCTTCATAATCTTGGCTTGGGGTGTTTTGTTTATTTGGAGGCGTCATAGTGTCATCATTGATCTTGTTTCCTTGATTTTTGTGTTTGTTGCTTGGCATAGTTAATTCTTCATCCCTCACTGTGAGTTTTTTTTTTATATACTATGTCTGTGTTAAGTGGACTGCCTGCTGTTGGAGGAGCCTTGGAGGCTTGAGATGGGTGTGGCCTGAGAACTCTGCTTGGTTCTTCCGGGTTATGGGTGTGCAAAGGTGACACCCTCAGGTTATGTATGGTAAATCTCTATTTATTTATTTATTTATTTACTTATTTATTTTATTTTATTTTATTTTTTATTCAGGAGGTAAGTAATACCGCACGGCTGAGCAGAATTGATGGTATTTAGCTTCTGATCTCTGGCTTCTACCCAAAGAGTCTGTGCCGGTTCAGTTTCTCCTGCGGACTCCCACTGGGTTGCCTAGGCTACTGAATTGTAGCCTTAGCTCTCCCATTTTGTTATGTATATCCTGCGCAGGGCCTACTCTTTGTCTCTTGCTTGCCTTGCAAGTTTGGCGGAGAGAGAAACTTGTTTGTACCAGTACCCAGTACCCCACCACCCTTTTTTTTTTTTTCCTTCTCTCCTGTAGTCAGTCTGGTGAACTTTCCCACCTCAAAGCCCGCTTTCCTCTAGATTCTGTCTGCCGTTTCACCGCCAGTGTCTCCAGTTACTGAGCTCACCTCCCCTTCCAGCGCCGATGTGTAGACTCGGAGCCCTGGGCGTCCCTGCTGTCCCCGCTGGTGTCTGTGTGACATCCACTCCCCTTCCCGCACTGGCTCGCAGACCCTGCGGCTCCTGTGGCTCGGCTTCCGCGCGGTGGGTGACCCTGCTCTCCCAGTAGGTCCTCTGAGTCACAACCACTAGATCCGGAAGAGTTTCCTCTGCAATTTTTCCTGATCCTTTTTCTGAGGCTACCGTAACTCCACTTTTATTAAACTAAATTTTCCCAGACTATCGGTGCGCGTCCTCACTATTCAGCCATCTGGGCTCTGCCCCCCCCACATTTTTTAAAAGATTTATTTATTTGAAAGTCAGAGTTACACACAGAGAGAGGAGAGGCAGAGAGTGAGAGAGAGGTCTTCCATCTGCTGGTTCACTCCCTAATTGGCCGCAATGGCCTGAGCTGCGCTGATCCGAAGCCAGGAGCCAGGAGCTTCCCTTGGGTCTCCCATGTCGGTGCAGGGCCCCAAGGACTTGGGCCATCTTCTACTGCTTTCCCAGGCCACAACAGAGAGCTGGATTGGAAGAGGAACAGCCGGGTCTTGAACCAGCGCCCTTATGGGATGCTGGCGCTTCAGGCCAAGGAGTTAACCCGCTGCACCACAGAACCGTCCCCTTTCAATACTTTTTACAGAAACAGTTTTTAAGATTTCAATGAGCTTACAACAAAAAAGCTCCCATTTCAAAATAAAAATAAGATCGCAGATCATACAGATGTTTGCAGTGATTATATTTATTTAAGCAACATATATACATGGTCAGTTGTAAAACATTAACTACATTTCTGTGACAAATAAGCTTTTTTTAAAACACCAAAAAAATTATCGAGTTAATGCAGAATCCTAATGGTTATCTGATAATCACTAAGGTTTTTTTTATCTGACACGTTTTTCATGTTAATGTAATACTAAACAAAGGTAACAAATTCCATGTGGTTTATAGATACAATCCTAATAATATAATGCTAATAATATAATATACTACCTCCCTACCTTCCTCTCCCTTTCTTTCTTAATTTCTGAGATAACATTTTAAATTAATATTATAGTCAAGGACTTAATGCTCCACTAAAAGAAGAGATCAACAAGTAAAAGTGAAAAGATCCTAGTTAAGTTGTACTATAGGCAAGGATTATAAACAATAATCAAGTGTAAATAGATGGATGTTATTTCTAACACAGGTAAGCAGGCAAAGTCTTTCATCTGCTCAAACACTTGAATCTGGAGCCAGCATTGTGGCATAGCAGGTAAAAGCCACCACTTGTGATGCTGGCATCCTATAAAGGTGCTGGTTTGCGTCCCAGCTGCTCCAGTTTCCTGTTAATGACCTGGAAAAAGTCCTTGGGCCCCTGCCACCTACATGGGAGACCTGGATGAAGTTCCTGGCTCCTGGTTTCTACCTGGCCCGGTGCTGGCCATTATAGCCATCTGGGGAGTGAACCAGCGGATGGAAGATCTCCCTCTCTCTCCCTCCCTCTCTTTTTCTCTCTCTCTCTCTCTTTCTGTAAGTTTTTCAAATGAATAAATAAATATTTAACAAAACAAAAGCCAACTGTCTTAGAATCTTTTAAGTGGGCTGGCGCCGCGGCTCACTAGACTAATCCTCCGCCTTGCAGCGCCGGCACACCAGGGTCTAGTCCCGGTCGGGGCACCGGATTCTGTCCCGGTTGCCCCTCTTCCAGGCCAGCTCTCTGCTGTGGCCCGGGAAGGCAGTGGAGGATGGCCCAAGTGCTTGGGCCCTGCACCCCATGGGAGACCAGGAGAAGCACCTGGCTCCTGCCATCGGATCAGTGTGGTGCACCAGCCACAGCGCGCTGGCCGAGGTGGCCATTGGAGGGTGAACCAACGGCAAAAGGAAGACCTTTCTCTCTGTCTCTCTCTCTCACTGTCCACTCTGCCTGTCAAAAAACAAACAAACAAACAAACAAACAAAAAAAACAAGAACCTTTTAAGTGAATAACTTGCAACCCTTAGGGGTAGAAAAACCCTGAGAATCCACAGTTGTGAGAATTTACGGTCATTACAACTGTGTCTGAATACTGTTCATGCCATTTTTCTGAAAATAAGATTTCAAAGCACTATAGTTTAAAATAAAAGATCTTAACAACAACAACAAAAAACCTGGCATATGCACAGTTTCTCTGCCAATGTGTATCAATCATCTAGTAAATGTTTCCACTTGAGCAAATGCAATAGAAAACCAGACACTATGTTTCACTATCTCAGTTAATATTCACAATTACAGTGGCTACAACTTAGGATGCATGCAGCATCACCAATATGGCCCAGGACCAGTTTATAATGAAATTAAGCGATTTACACAACATACCCACTGGCTAGTGTACATGTGAACTAGAATTTCTAGAATAGGGGAGAAACAAATGCTGGTCTGATCATCGGCTCTACTTCTGCTGCACAATTCATGCTTAGAAACTTTTTCTTCGTTACTCTTGGTTTGGACAGGTTGCTTGCCTGCGGGGGTTTGGGTCTACTGCCCCTGCCTCTTGGAAGATGCTTCCTCCTCCTCCTCTTCCTCCGTTAACACTGTCCAATCAAAGGTGTTGTCGTACTCGTGGTTCAGGTTTTGGAAAAGGTTGCGGAATAGCTGCCTCAGATAGGTGTAATCGGGTGTCTCGTCGAACTGCAGCCCACGGCAGTAGTTTAAGTAGGTGGCAAACTCTTGAGGAAAGCCCTCACACAGAACTTCAACAGGCGTGGCCATCTTCTTTTCGCAAGTCATTTTAAGGCCTTGTTTCCTTGCCATAGCCTTTACGCCTTGCCACGGCAGGCTGCCTCTATTAAAGTATATCAGAATGTAGCCTAAGGCCTCCAGGTCATCTCGGCGGCTCTGCTCGATGCCACACTGTGCGTTGATGCTAGCGTATCGGGCGGTGCCAGCGAAGTTCTTGTCCGTTCTGTACGGAATGTGTTCATTTGTATCGCTGTCTCTGTACTTTTTGGCCAAGCCAAAATCAATAAGGTATAACTGTTCTCGTGACGAGGCAGCTGAGCCCTGAAGCCTGTTTCTTTTCCTCTTTCCCGGTGGAGATTCCAAGCACTTTCGACAGTAACATCCAGTGCCCATGAGGAAGTTTTCCGGCTTAATGTCTCTGTGTACGAAATCATTCATATGCACATGCTCAATTCTGCTGATCATCTGGTCAGCCAACATCAGGATAGTTTTCATGGAGAACCTTCTGGAACAAAAGTTGAAGAGCTCTTCGAGGCTAGGTCCCAGAAGATCCATGACCAGCACATTGTACTCGTTTTCCTGCCCGAACCACTGTATGCGGGGGACGCCGACGCCACCCCGAAGAATCGTATAGAGCATGCTCTCGTGCAGCAGCATGGGGTGCTTGGCCTTCTGTAACTCTAGCTTCACGGCCAACTGCTTGCCGTTGCTGAGGTTAACTGCCAGATAAATTTCGCCAAAGGCGCCACACCCGATCTTTCTCAGCAGTTTGTAGTTCCCTCCGACTATGAATTCGGTCTTGCCGCCACCCGTGCTCGCCATCCTGAAAGACAAGGATGGAGGCTGAGGTAAAATCCCAGCACCTCTGAGGGGAGAACCGAGGGCGCTGGGGCTCGTCTACGCGGCAACGCTGAGGAGGTGAGGGGTAGCGGGAAGTGGCCACCGGAGGCTTTTCCCGGCGTTTTGGGACCCAGAACCTACCCACAGGGACTCAGTCACTGGGTACTCACTCGGATTCTTTTTCGTGAGGCGGCCGATTCTGAGGGGCTTCCTCAGGGACAGTGCGCTCGGCCACTTGTTGGTTGCTGGACAGCGGCGAGCTGCCTCGCTGCCACTACAGTGTTGCGGGCTGGAAAAGCGGCGCGGTGGGTTTGGGTGACGATACTGCTGCCACCAGTGACTCTGGTCTGGAATGAAGAGACCCCTGTCACTCCACCGCTGCCGCCTTCTCCTCACTCCAGCTCCTGCCAACACAGAATGCCCCTAGTTCCCAGAAACCACCTCTTCACAGAGCAGAGCACTCTGGGAAGCCTAATCTGCATGAACTATATTTGGAAGCCCTCGCAAACGTAACAACTTATACTTCAGGAGAAGCTGAAACACTATCTGTCCAGCAACTGTGTATGAGGGAGGGGAGAGAGGGAGAGAGGGAGAGAGAGAGAGAGAGAGCAGCAGAGAGAACGAGAGAAAGAAGTAGATGTAGAGAGAGAGAAAAATAGAGAACTTTAATATTGGTAAGGTGGTTAGATTATAAATAACAAATATAATACAGGAATGTAGCTGAGACTTAGAGTAAATGAAACTATGTAGGAGCAAGTTAAGTCCTTTTTCCTGTGGTCCACTGCTGGTCTAACTAGAGTTTCCCCCGTCCTATTTGCCATTCTGCCTCCCAACATTACAGGAGAATCACTCACTGGTCATTTTAAAATAAATCAATGAATCCTTGCTGCAGCTCATCATGGAGCACCTTTTGAGAGCTGCCCAAGTGAAAAACATCCCAATTATAACCCAGTGCTTGCTCACAGAACCCAATTGGGGACTCAGAGTTGAAATCAATATTTTCCAGATGTTTCTCTTCTCACTCAAAGTCTCATCAGTGTATGGTTGTACCTCAGGTTTTTTTTTTTTTTTTTACCTGCTCTAGAGGCTGACTACTTCTCTTATGGAGAAGGAGGCTGTAGTGCACAATTCAATATGTGTCTTCTATATACCACTGCGTTAGTTAGATTTTCATTACTATAATAAAATATCGGAGACAGTTTCCTTACAAACAAATGCTTCATGTAGCTCACAGCTTTGGAGGCTCATAGTCCAAACAGCATGGTATAGACTTGGCCTCTGGCAGTTAGGCCCAGAGGTGGATGGCAAAGTGCATGCAGAGGAAGGACCGTATATGGATAGTAAGGAAGCAAGTGAGAGGCTTATTCCAAACTCAAGCTTCCGTAATGCTATCATGAGAGCTACATTTCAAGGGCAAGCCCCCAGTGACCTAAGTACTTCCCACTAGGACCATCTCCTAGACACAATAATTGGATTAAGTTTCTACTTTCTTAGCACCATTAAATTATGACTTCAGGGTTTAAAGTCTTGACTGAGTTCAGGGACCAAATCATATTCAAACCACAGCAACTGCTCGGCATTTATTTTATCAGACGATTCAAGACATAACTTCCAAATTTGTTGAAAATCCATCTAGTCATTTCCACATGACGTGATGGCAGTCAGCCAGAAACTTGATTTTATTTACTTAAATGAGAAACTTTTGATTTTTACCCTAAGCTTTGACTGATCTGAACTTTCCAACAGCTGTTTCTGACTGAGGCAGAAAGAGTGAGGAGTGCCTTTGGAGCTCATGATTTCCTAACATGCAGGCCAATGCTAGGATCTTTTCAATACAGCCCTAATAACCAATGGACAGGGTGCTTTCAGACCTCAGTAGCTACTTGAGAGTTTCTTTGAGTTGTTGGGCATCTAAATTTGGGGTGTCTTCAATTCGTGTGTCTTGCAGTCAAAATCTCATCCTTCCATCCTGGATGTGGGATGCAGAAGTGAGGAGAGTGAGCTATTGCTTCATTCCTAAACATCTTTGAGTGATACAAAGGTGGTTATGGTATGTGACCAACGAGATTTCAGACAGAGGTGGTAATGAGAAATGGGAATGGACAACCACGCCTGGTTCTCTTTTATTTATAAAAATATGGTAGGGAAATCCATTGAGATTTTAAGTTGTGCTTTGTTCTCACTTTCTTTTTGCTTTTGAGGTTCCAAGAGGGTTTACTGGCTAGATCATTTCTGCCATCTTGGGGGATATTTATGTAACACGGCTGAGTTCCGTTCTGTGTTCCACTTCCCTTTCTGGCTTTTGTTTTGTTTTCTTTTTTTTTAATTTTTTTTAATTTTTTTTTATTTTTTTGACAGGCAGAGTGGACAGTGAGAGAGAGAGACAGAGAGAAAGGTCTTCCTTTTGCCGTTGGTTCACCCTCCAATGGCTGCCGCGGCCGGCGCGCTGCGGCCGGCGCACCGCGCTGATCCGATGGCAGGAGCCAGGAGCCAGGTGCTTTTCCTGGTCTCCCATGGGGTGCAGGGCCCAAGCACCTGTGCCATCCTCCACTGCACTCCCTGGCCACAGCAGAGGGCTGGCCTGGAAGAGGGGCAACCGGGACAGAATCCGGCGCCCCGACCGGGACTAGAACCCGGTGTGCCGGCGCCGCTAGGCGGAGGATTAGCCTAGTGAGCCGCGGCGCCGGACTCTTTTTTTTTAAATTTTTAATGAATATAGATTTCCAAAGTACAGCTTATGGACTACATTGGCTCCCCCACCCCGATGACTTCCCTCCCACCCACAACCCTCCCCTTTCCCGCTCTCTCTCCCCATCCATTCATATCAAGATTCATTTTCAATTTTCTATATATATAGAAGATCAGTTTAGTATACATTAAGTAAAGATTTCAACAGTTTGCACCCACATAGAAACACAAAGTGAAAAATACTGTTTGAGTACTCGTTTTAGCATTAAATCTCAATGTACAGCACATTAAGGACAGAGATCCTACATGAGGAGTAAGTGCACAGTGACTCCTGTTGTTGACTTTACAAATTGACACTCCTCTTTATGGCATCAGTAATTTCCCTATGCTCCAGTCATGAGTTTCCAAGGCTATGGAAGCCTTTTGAGTTCTCTGACTCTTAACTTATTTAGACAAGGTCATAGTCAAAGTGGAGGTTCTCTCCTCCCTTCAGAGAAAGGTACCTCCTTCCTTGAAGACCTGTTCTTTCCATTGGGATCTCACTCACAGAGATCTTTCATTTAGTGTTTTGTCTTTTTTTTTTTTTTTTTTTTTTGCCAGAGTGTCTTGGCTTTCCATGCCTGAAATACTCTCATGGGCTTTTCAGCCAGATCTGAATGCCTTTAGGGCTGATTCTGAGGCCAGAGTACTGTTTAGGACATCTGCCATTCTATGGCTCTACTGTGTATCTTGCTTCCCATGTTGGATCGCTCTCCCCTTTATTTATTCTATCGGTTAGTATTAGCAGGCACTAGACATGTTTATGTGCTCCCTTTGACTCTTAGTCCTTTCATTATGATCAATTGTGAACTGAAATTGATCACTTGGGCTAGTGAGATGGCATTGGTACATGCCACCTTGATGGGATTGAATTGGAATCCCCTGGTATGTTTCTAACTCTACCATTTGGGGCAAGTCAGCTTGAGCATGTCCCAAATTATACATCTCTTCCCTCTCTTATTCCCACTCTTATATTTAACAGGGATCACATTTCAGTTAATTTTCAACACTTAAGAATAACTGTGTATTAATTACAGAATTAAACAGTCATATTAAGTAGAACAGACAAAATACTAAGAGGGATAATGTATTAAGTTGTTCATTAACAGTCAGAGCTATGCTGATCAAGTCACCATTTCTCATAGTGTCCATTTCACTTCAACAGGTTTCCTTTTTGGTGTTCAGTCAGTCATCACCGATCAGGGAGAACATATGATATTTGTCCCTTTGGGACTGGCTTACTTCACTCAGCATGATGTGTTCCAGATTCCTCCATTTTGTTGCAAATGACTGGATTTCATTGTTTCTTACTGCGGTATAGTATTCTAAAGAGTACATATCCCATAATTTCTTTATCCAGTCTACCGTTGATGGGCATTTAGGTTGGTTCCAGGTCTTAGCTATTGTGAATTGAGCTGCAATAAACATTAGGGTGCAGACCGCTTTTTTGTTTGCCAAGTTAAATTCCAAGGAGTGGGATGGCTGGGTCGAACGGTAGGGTTATCTTCGGGTTTCTGAGGAATCTCCAGACTGACTTCCATAGTGGCTTGACCAGTTTGCATTCCCACCAACAGTGGGTTAGTGTCCCTTTTTCCCCACATCCTCGCCAGCATCTGTTGTTGGTAGATTTCTGCATGTGAGCCATTCTAACCGGGGTGAGGTGAAACCTCATTGTGGTTTTGATTTGCATTTCCCTGATTGCTAGCGACCTTGAACATTTTTTCATGTGCCTGTTGGCCATTTGGATTTCCTCTTTTGAAAATGTTTGAAAATGTTCAAGGTCACGGTATGGGGGGGGAAGCCATTGTAATCCATAAGTCGTACTTTGGAAATTTATATTCATTAAATAAAAGTTAAAAAAAAAGCAAAATGTCTATTGAGGTCCTTGGCCCATCTCTTAAGTGGGTTGTTGGTTTTGTTTTTGTGGAGTTTCTTGATCTCTTTGTAGATTCTGGTTATTAACCCTTTATCTGTTGCATAGTTGGAAATATTTTTCCCATTCTGTCGGTTGTCTCTTCACTCTCCTGACTGTTTCTTTTGCAGTACAGAAACTTCTCAATTTGATGCAATCCCAATAGTTGATTTTGGCTTTGACTGCCTATGCCTCCCGGGTCTTTTCCAGAAACTCTTTGCCTGTGCCGATATCTTGAAGGGTTTCTCCAATGTTATCTAATAATTTGATGGTGTCAGGTTGTAGATTTAGGTCTTTAATCCATGTTGAGTGGATTTTTTGTGTAAGGTGAAAGGTAGGGGTCTTGCTTCATGCTTCTGCACGTGGAAATCCAATTTTCCCAGCACCATTTATTGAATAGACTGTCCTTGCTCCAGGGATTGGTTTTAGATCCTTGATCAAATATAAGTTGTCTGTAGATGTTTGGGTTGATTTCTGGTGTTTCAATTCTGTTCCATTGGTCTATGCATCTGTTTCTGTACCAGTACCATGCTGTTTTGATTACAACTGCCCTGTAGTATGCCCTGAAATCTGGTATTGTGATGCCTCCGGCTTTGTTTTTGTTGTACAAGATTGCTTTAACTATTCAAGGTCTCTTGTGCCTCCATATGAATTTCAGCATCATTTTTTCCAGATCTGAGAAGAATGTCTTTGGTATCTTGATGGGAATTGCATTGAATCTATAAATTGCTTTTGGGAGAATGGACATTTTGATGATGTTGATTCTTCCAACCCATGAGCATGGAAGATTTTTCCATTTTTTGGTATCCTCTTCTATTTCTTTCTTTAAGATTTTGTAATTCTCATGGTAGAGATCTTTAACATCCTTGGTTAAGTTTATTCCAAGGTATTTGATTGTTTTTGTAGCTATTGTGAATGGGATTGATCTTAGAATTTCTTTCTCAGCCGTGGCATTGCTTGTGTATACAAAGGCTGTTGATTTTTGTGCATTGATTTTATATCCTGCCACTTTAACAAACTCTTCTATGAGTTCTAATAGTCTCTTAGTAGAGTTCTTTGGATCCTCTAAGTAAAGAATCATATCGTCTGCAAAGAGGGATAGTTTGACTTCTTCCTTCTCAATTTGTATTCCTTTAATTTCTTTTTCTTGTCTGATGGCTCTGGCTAAAACTTCCAGAACTATGTTAAATAGCAGTGGTGAGAGTGGGCATCCCTGTCTGGTGCCAGATCTCAGTGGAAATGCTTCCAACTTTTCCCCATTCAATAGGATGCTGGCCGTGGGTTTTTCATAAATTGCTTTGATTATATTGAGGAATGTTCCTTCTATACCCAATTTGCATAGAGTTTTCCTAATGAAATGGTGTTGAATTTTATCGAATGCTTTCTCTGCATCTATTGAGATAATCATATGGTTTTTCTTCTGCAGTCTGTTAATGTGGTGAATCACATTGATTGATCTGTGAATGTTGAACCATCGCTGCATACCAGGGATAAATCCCACTTGGTCTGGGTGGATCATTTTTCTGATGTGTTGTTGTATTCTATTGGTGAGAATTTTATTGAGGATTTTTGCATCTATGTTCATCAGGGATATTGGTCTATAATTTTCTTTCAGTGCTGCATCTTTCTCTGGCTTAGGGATTAAGGTGATGCTGGCTTCATAGAAAGAATTTGGGAGGATTCCATCTTTTTCGATTGTTCTGAATAGTTTGAGAAGAAATGGAATTAGTTCTTCTTTAAATGTCTGGTAGAATTCAGCAGTGAATCCATCTGGTCCTGGGCTTTTCTTTGTTGGGAGGGCCTTTATTACTGTTTCAATTTCTGTTTCAGTTATGGGTCTATTTAGGTTTTCTATGTCTTCATGGTTCAATTTAGGTAGATTGCATGTGTCCAGGAATCTATCCATTTCTGATAGGTTTTCCTGTTTGCTGGCATACAAGTCCTTGTAGTAATTTCTGATGATTCTTTTTATTTCTGTGGTGTCTGTTGTTACATTTCCTTTTTCATCTCTGATTTTATTGATTTGGGTCTTTTCTCTTCTTTTTTTAGTTAGTTGGGCCAATGGGGTGGCAATTTTGTTTATTTTTTCAAAAAACCAGCTTCTCGCTTGGCTGATTTTTTGTAATTTTTTTTGGATTCAATCCTGTTAATTGCTTCTCTGATTTTAATTATTTCTCTTCTCCTACCAGATTTGGGTCTGGTTTGCCGCAGTTTTTCTAGGTCTTTGAGATGCGCTGAAAGCTCATTTATTTGGTACCTTTCCAATTTCTTGATATAGGCACCTATTGCTATAAACTTGCCTCTCAATACTGCTTTTGCTGTATCCCATAAGTTTTTTTTTTATTTTTTTTTATTTATTTTTTATTTTTTGACAGGCAGAGTGGACAGTGAGAGAGAGAGACAGAGAGAAAGGTCTTCCTTTGCCGTTGGTTCACCCTCCAATGGCCGCCGCGGCCGGCGCGCTGCGGCCGGCGCACCGCGCTGATCCGATGGCAGGAGCCAGGAGCCAGGTGCTTTTCCTGGTCTCCCATGGGGTGCAGGGCCCAAGCACCTGAGCCATCCTCCACTGCACTCCCTGGCCACAGCAGAGAGCTGGCCTGGAAGAGGGGCAACCGGGACAGAATCCGGCGCCCCAACCGGGACTAGAACCCGGTGTGCCGGCGCCGCTAGGCGGAGGATTAGCCCAGTGAGCCACGGCGCCGGCCCTATAAGTTTTGATATGTTGTGTTGTTATCCTCATTTACTTCCAGAAAGTTTTTGATTTCTCTTTTGATTTCTTGAATGACCCAGTGTTCATTCAGGAGCATGTTGTTCAGTCTCCATGTGTTTGCATACTTTCTAGGGTTTCCTGAGTTGCTAATTTCCAGCTTCATTCCGCTGTGGTCTGAGAAGCTGCATGGTATGATTCTAATTCTTTTAAATTTGCTGAGACTTGCTTTATGGCCTAGTATGTGATCAGTCCTAGAGAAGGTTCCATGCACTGCTGAGAAGAATGTAAAGTCTTTAGATGTAGGATTGAAAGTTCTGTAGATATCTGTTAGATCCATTTGGGCAATAGTGTCAATTAAATCTGCTGTTTCCTTGTTGATCTTCTGTCCGGATGATGTGTCTATTTCTGAGATTGGAGTATTGAAGTCCCCCAGTACTACTGTATTGGAATCTAAATCTCCCTTTAAGTCCCTTAACATATCTTTTAAATAGATGGGTGCCCTGTAATTAGGTGCATATACATTTATAATAGTTACATCTTCCTGTTGAATTGAACCCTTAATCATTATATAGTGTCCCTCTTTGTCTCTCTTAACAGTTTTTGTATTAAAGTTTATTTTGTCTGATATTAATATGGCTACACGTGCTTTTTTTGGTTTCTGTTGGCATGGAATATCTTTTTCCAACCTTTCACTTTCAGTCTGCATGCATCTTTGTAAGAGAGATGTGTTTCTTGTAGACAAAAAATAGTTGGGTTTTGTTCCTTAAGCCAATCAGCCAATCGGTGTCTTTTAACTGAAGCGTTAAGTCAATTAACGTTTAATGTGACTATTGATATGTAGTGACTTTGCCCTACCATTTTCCCAGAGATATTTTCTAATATATGCTTTGAACTTCCCATGCTCTTTTACTGGTAGGTCTTCTTCCTTTACCTTCTTTCATATTGATGGCTGTGTTTCTGTGTTTCTGAGTGTAGCACATCTTTAAGTATCTTTTGCAGGGCCGGACAAGTGGCGGCAAAGTCTTCAATTTCTGTTTGCTATGGAAGGTCTTTATTTCACCTTCATTCACAAATGAGAGCTTAGCAGGATATAATATTCTGGGCTGGCAATTTTTCTCTCTTAACACCTGTGCTATGTCTCGCCATTCCCTCCTAGCCTGTAGTGTTTCTGATGAGAAGTCTGCTGTGAGTCTAATTGTAGATCCTCTGAGAGTAATCTGATGTTTCTCTCTTACACATTTTAGGATCTTTTCTTTATGTTTCACTGTGGTGAGTTTAATTACAACGTGTCGTGGTGAGGATCTCTTTTGGTCGTGTTTACTGGGGGTTCTATGAGCTTCCTGTACTAGGATGTCTCTTGTGTTTGTTGCTTGGCATAGTTAATTCTTTTTCCCTCACTGTGGGTTTTTTTTAAATACTATGTCTGTGTTAAGTGGACTTCCTGCTGTTGGAGGTGCCTTGCAGGCTTGAGACGGGTGTGGCCTGAGAGCTCTGCTTGGTTCTTCCGGGTTACGGGTGTGCAAAGATGACACCCTCAGGTTATGCGTGGTAAATCTCTATTTATTTATTTATTTACTTATTTATTTTATTTTATTTTATTTTTTATTCAGGAGGTAAGTAATACCGCACGGCTGAGCAGAATTGATGGTATTTAGCTTCTGATCTCTGGCTTCTACCCAAAGAGTCTGTGCCGGTTCAGTTTCTCCTGCGGACTCCCACTGGGTTGCCTAGGCTACTGAATTTAGCCTTAGCTCTCCCCTTTTGTTATCTATATCCCGAGTGTGGCCTGCTCTTTGTCTCTTGCTCGCCTTTGCAAGGTTGGCGGAGAGAGAAACTTGTTTGTACCAGTACCCCCCCCACCCTTTTTTTTTTTTCCTTCTCTCCTGTAGTCAGTCTGGTGAACTTTCCCACCTCAAAGCCCGCTTCCCCGCCAATGTCTCTGGTTACTGAGCTCACCTCCCCTTCCAGCGCCGATGTGTGGACTCGGAGCCCTGGGCGTCCCTGCTCTCCCCACTGGTGTCTGTGTGGCATCCACTCCCCTTCCCGCACTGGCGCACAGACCCTGCGGATCCCGCAGCTCGGTTTCCACGCAGTGGGCGACCTTGCTCTCCCCGTGGGTCCTCCGAGTCACAGCCACTAGATCCGGAAGAGTTTCCTCTGCAATTTTTTCCTGATCCTTTTTCTGAGGCTACCGTAACTCTACTTTCATTAAACTAAATTTTCCCGGACTATTGCTGCACGCCCTCACTATTCCACCATCTTGGCTCCGCGCCCCCTCTGATTTTTGTTTTCAAAAAGCACAGCATGGAATGTTACAGGTTGGGGAAGGAGTTGTATTTTCTTCCACCATTTATTATGAGAAATTTCAAACATACAGCAAAATTGAAAAAAAAAATTTATAGTGAATTCCCATTGCTCACCATCTAGATCTCACTGTTCACATTCTTCTTTTTTTTTTTTTTGACAGGCAGAGTGGACAGTGAGAGAGACAGAAAGAAAGGTCTTCCTTTGCCATTGGTTCACCCTCTAATGGCCACCAAGGCCAGCACTCTGCATCCGGCGCACCACGCTGATCCGAAGGCAGGAGCCAGGTGCTTATCCTGGTCTCCCATGGGGTGCAGGGCCCAAGCACTTGGGCCATCCTCCACTGCACTCCCGGGCCACAGCAGAGAGCTGGCCTGGAAGAGGGGCAACTGGGACAGAATCCGGCGCCCCGACCGGGACTAGAACCCAGTGTGCCGGCACCGCAAGGCAGAGGATTAGCCTATTGAGCCACGGCACCAGCCACTGTTCACTTTCTAAGTACTTGGTTTCTAGCATTCACCCATCCTTCTCTGCACTCAGAAAGCTACAGAGGAAAAGAAGGGAAATCTCTCTGAGAGGAGAAATGAGCTTCATATGCAATGAGGGCTCATAGTCCTGGCTTTCACAGTGCCTGGATGGTAGAAATAAACATGAGAAGGGTACAACTAGGAGGGATGCGTGGGAAGTAGATCCTCAGGCACTGACAGGAGATCTATGTTCCGGGGACCATGGGGCCCCCAACACTGGTGGTAGTGAAGATGAACTGAAGACCAGAGAGCTTTCCCTGACCTTGTAGGGCTGTGTCAAACCCTTGGAGGAGCTTGAACAATTTTCGGTCATCAAAAAGAGGGAAATCCCTAATGAGTTGGTGTTAGGTATAATTTTAGTTTTGAAAAACAATGCACATTTATTTGCACACCTGGATTTTTAGAATCCACTTCATGTTCGCTATAAATCTACTTGCTTATGGGAACTTCACCTTGGGCAATTACATGATACAGGGGAAAAAAAGATTCTTGAAGGTGTTTTGTACCTTTCTGGTAAGCAGTGGTTTGAATGTCTCAAGAGTTGAAGGAAGGCTCTTTGAGAGTGATGCCTGCGTCTGCTTGCTTAATTCAGAACTACAGTCACCTAAATTCAGTCTCCAGTTTAATGTTACCTTTTAACCAGAGCAATTATTTTTTTTCATTATCTACCTGTAATCTCCTGCTTAAGGAGAATGGGAGGTATAATTTAAAGTGTAGCTGTGGGAGGGGTGCATCAAAGAAGGAACCGATAATGAGCCACGGTTGGTTTCCTGATTTCCACTGGATAAAAGATGTCAAATTAAATGTTTCTTCACAAAGAGTAGAAAATTATATCAATTTTCATTCTTTGGTCCCAATCTCCTGTTAAGGAAGCAATTCTATTCAAAGGGACTGTCCCTTTAGAATAAAGCATTTGTAGGCACTGTTTTGTCCTAACTCCCCTAATACATGTTTAACTGCAAGGTGTGATGTGGAGGTTGTATGGCTTAATGGATCTTTTCACATCCAGGGATGCTATTTGAATCATATTGTTACCAAGCCAGAGTTGGTGGCTCAACTAAGCATCTTTGGTCCATGTTCTATAATAAATCACACATTCGGGGTCCTGAAGCTTTAGCTCAAGGCCCTGGATTTCAATCTGTGCTCGTTTCCTGTTTCCTCCCCCAGCCTCTGTTTTTCCATAAAGGAATAATGTCAGCTTAAGAAGCAGCTCTGCTATTGGCCTGTATGGGGCTGCTCTGTTACTTGTGAGCAAATTTTTGAGCTGTATTTTAGAAGATAAGGAAGGATCAGGTAAAGAGCTACTGAGAACTCAAGATAAAACAGCCCCACCAGTCACAGTGACTGGTGAGGCTGGAACAAGCTGGCTTCTGTAGATGCCATCTTGTGCTGGCTACAGGCATAGGGGCAGACCCTCCAGCCATGGAATGCATCCCTGCCCTCTGGATTCTGGGCTTTATGAAATGGCCATAACAAGAATTGTACACTGCCTGACAAATACAGAAGCAGGTTAAGTTAGAGGGATATTGGCAGGCCTGTGTTATTATAAAAGAGATAGGATTGACAGAGAACTTAGTCCAGAAATGCCCCCTGTACTTTGACTCTAGTCTAGTCCATGCCTTTGTGTGTACTATGAGTTGGTAACATTCTCAGTGTAGTGCCTGGCACAGCACAAACCCTCAATGAGTGTTTTAATGAATGAATGAACTGATCCCAAACAAAACCAAGACAACAAAGATGTCTCTTGTTGGGGATCTCAGATTTTATCCTTTTGTTCTTTAGATAGACTATTTAAAAACTAATTTAAAAGGGAGAGGGAGAAGGAGAAAGAAGGAGAGGGCGAGGGAGAGAGGCAGAGATAGAGACAGACAGACAGGGAAGGAGAGATCTTTGATTCACAGATTCTCCAAATGCTTGCAACAGCCAGACTGGGTCAGGCTGAAACCGGGAGCCTGCAACTCATTTCAGGTTCCCCACATGAGTGACAGGGACCCAAGTACTTGAGCTTTCACTCGCTGCTTCCCAGGCAGTACTCCAGTAGGAAGCTGGATCAGAAGTCAAGCCAGGGCTTGAGCCAGATATTCTTCCATGGGATGTGAACATCCAAAGTGGTGACAATGACAATGACTGTACCAAATGCCTTCTCCTTGGCTAAACTTCTTAAAAGACAGCCTAGAGAATAATGCTTTTATTCAGACCAGTTTTCTTTGGGTCTGTTAGGGAGAAGTCAGACTAACCCACCACTTATGCTGGTTTCTGCTTGGTGAGCCAGCTAGAAAGAGGCAAGGGGCTCCTTACAGTATTTCGGACTTAGGAAATGTTATTCATTGACCAAAGCCCTGGGTAGAGGGCAGGATGAATTTGAACAGTCATAGACTCCTGTCACATGAGCAGTGAGTTAGTGCTACCTGAATGGTCAAGGTAATATTGTGTCCATAGTATTGAGGCTCAGCATATGAAACAGTAGACAAGTGGAGGTGGAGGATTAGAGTAGGATGGAATAGGAAGAAAATCATGACATCCTCAAACAGCTTTTTACATTTTTTATTTGAGAGAGAGACAGACACACACAGAAGGAGTTCCAGTTCCATCTGCTGATTCACTCCCCAAATGTCCATAAGGGCTGTGCCTGCGTCAGAGCCAAAGCTTGAGAGCCAAGGACACAATCCAGGTGCCCTACATGGATGGCAGGTGCTCAATTACTTGAGCCATCTCTGTTGCCTCCCACAGTATGCATTAGCATGAAGCTGGAATCAGTAACCAGAGCTGAGAATTGAAACCAGGTTTTCCAATGTGGTATGTGTGTGTCTTAACTGCTAGGCTGAATACCCACCTGTCAAAATATTTTTCAATTGACATAAATGATTGATTTAAAAAAAAATAAATGTGTTAGCTGTGTTGAGTATAGGTTCCCACAAGGGGACAAGAACAGGGCTATTCCATCAGTCCTATAATCCATCATGGTTACTCTGCAGTTGCCATGATAGATATACACCACTATGCAATGTGCTGTTGCATACAGAGAAGAACATGAGCAGTGTGGTGGACTTCGAGGAGATTAAAGTGGATTTTGTCTTCCCAACCAGAAGTGTTGTTTTATTGTCTGCTGTAGTGGTCATGAGCTGTCTTGGAAAACAGCTAGGTCAGTGACTTCTGCCAATAGTTTAGTGGGCTTCTTTCAACCTTTCCTGTGTGCTTGCAAACACACATATGCAAGTATTTTATAGCAAATGTCCCTGGAACTTGTTGATTCTGTACATACTAGTGTAACTTCTAACTTCCAGCAAATAGGACTATTTATGGGTCTTCTTCACCAATAGGAGCATGTTTTGTCTGCATGTGAGAAACTGGCAGTGCCAAGGACTTAGTGTGCCCCAGGAACAGTCCTTGACCAATAATTGATGAGCATTGATATCTTATACTCCAGCTTCCTCATCCATCAGTTGCGATAACACTAATGTGTGGTCTAGGGTGTCCCTAGAGGTTTCAGCAAAAATTAACCACCAGTTGGCTACAGTGGCAAACTGTTTGGAAGTGCATTTTTTATGGTTTCCTTCTTTCTTTGTTTGTTGGCATTTCATGGGATCATCTCCTAAATAAATTACTTGTAATTTAATTTCTGTCTCAGGGTTTCCACATCAAAGTCTATATGTGGTCCTACATATCTGTGAGTTCTATATCCATGGACTTACTCAACCACAGATTGAAAAATATTCAGAAAAATAAATTTTTTCTGTCCTGAACATGTACAACTTTGTTTCTCATCAGTATTCTCTAAAGAATACAGCATTTACATTGTATTAGGTACTGTAATATAGAGATGACTTATACTATACAGGTGGATGCATGTAGGTTCTCTGCAAATACTCTGCATTTTATACAGGGGACTTGAGCATCTATGGATTTTGGTATGCATGGCAGGACTTGAAACCAATCCCCATTGTATGTCAAGGGACAACTGTAGATATAATAGTGTGTGTGTATATATATATATATATATAAAATAGTGTGTGTGTATATATATATCAAACACACACACACACACACACATATATATATATATGTAAACGTATTTTGCAACTGATTGGAACAAAAACAAGTGTTGAAGATCTCATATCAGTTCATATAGATTTGTCTCATTATTATTTTTTAAAGATTTATTTTATTTATTTGAAAGACAGAGTTACAGGGAGAAGTAGAGACAGAGAGAGAGATCTTCCATCCACTGATTCACTCCCCAAATGGCTTCAATGGCTGGAGCTGAGCCGTTCCAAAGCCAAGAACCAGGATCTTTTCCTGGGTCTCCTATGTGAGTGCCATCTTCTGTTGCTTTCCCAAGCACATTAGCAGGAGCTGGATTGGAAGTGGAGAAGCTGGAACTTGAACGAGCATCCATATGTAATGCTGGCACTGCTGGTCAGGGCTTTAATTTGCTGCACCACAGCACTGGCTCCTATCTCATTATTTTTTAGCAAGTCACAGTATGGGTATATTCTGTAGATACATAATACTTCACAGCGTGGATATATTCCATTTTTAATCACTTCTTTAGTGCCATAAATTTAGTTTTAATTTTCCAGGATTATTTTTTCCCTCACTAACAATGAAGGAGTGAATTCCAGTTAAAACTCAGTTTGTAGTATGTTTATTACAATGTTGCTGCCCAGACCAAAACCCAAACCCAAACCCAAACCCAAACCCAAACCCAAACCAAAACCAAAACGAAACATACACACACACACACACACACACACACATACCTTACGAAATCCTGGTAAGTTGTGATAATTTTAGCACATGAACTTGAGAATCAGGAATGGGTATGGGGATAGCAGAATCATTTGCTGGGGATGACAGTGATGTCTGCACAATTTCTTGCCCTTGGTTCCAAGGGAAGGATCCTTTTATAATTAGATGGTTACAGGTCCCAAAGTCAGGTTGTGAAGGGAAGAAAAAAAGCCAACCACAATTATTTTGTGAATCTAGGGAAGCCAAAAGGAATGGGTGGGGTTTAGGAAACCTACAAGCAGGGCATCTAGCTCATATTTTGGCAGAATCAGTGGGCACGAGGTTATGTGGGCTTCCCTGTCATGGCTGGAATTCTTCATTTTTAAATGTAAGAAAATGTTATGTAAGGGAGCCGGGTTTTAGTCTTTGCTGAGTTAGTTCATTGAAAGGCCCATAAGTGATCATGTGAAGCTATAGTCACGTCTGTGGAAGCTGAGGTCCGAAGCAATGATCATGTGATTGTTCAAGCTTACACTGAGCTGATAGGTTTTATGGAGTTGGAAACAGGTATCATCAGGAATACTCTTAGCGTGTGTTGGCTTGAAAGGTATGTTGCTGATCTATGGGAAGATGATTCCAGAGGTAAGCTCTGATAAACACTGGCGTCACCATCCTTGGGGATTTAAAAAGAAACAGTGTGGTAGAATGTTTTGGATATTTTAGATGTTATAGCAAGCCCTCCCTAAAACAGAGGATTAAAGTAGATGGATTAATTGACATATGTTTCTTGATCAGTTGCTATAGATGGAGAATGCAGAAGATGTTATACGTGGTCTTCACTCCCCCTGAAGCTTATGATCTACTTGGCAGTGTGAGCCGCCCAGGGCATCATCCCCAAGGTGGCTGCTCATAAGGCTGTTAACAGAGCCAACCTATTCATTAGATGCAACAAGCATAGTGACTAGGATTCATGATACTTTTGGGGGCCCATGGAAATGTTTTAATCTCTTTAAAAATCACAAGAAAAGTGAACTTATAAGTTGAGGAATATGTTTAAATAAATAGTACTCTTACATTCACTTTGATAACAAAAATTTATAAAATATAATTTTTAATATTGGAGGAAAGGGCCCACAATGGCTCAAATGTCTAGGGCCTCAGGTATCAAAGTGTGATCGTGATTTACCCCAAGTGGTAAATCCTCAGTGCGGATTATTGGATTAGTCAGCTAGCACTGCCATAATAAAGTAACACAAACTGAATGGCTTAAATAGCAGAAATGCTTTATCTCACAGTTCTGGAGGCTTGAAGACTAAGATCAAGGTGTCAGCAGGGTTGGTTCCTTTTGAAGGCTGTGAGGGAAGGATCTGTTCTAGGCTTCTTTCCAATTCTTATAGAGGAACAAGCATTTTGGCACAACAGGTTAAGCCACCACTTGGGATGCCTGCACCTTGTGTCAGAATGCTGGTTTGAGTCCCAGCTATTCTGCTTCCTATCTAGTTTCCTGCTAATGGAGGCGGTAGATGATGGCTCAAGTGCTTAGTCCTCTGTACCTGAGTGGGAGACTCAGATGGAATTCCAACTACTGTCTCTGGCCAAGCATTTGGGCTGTGAATCAGTAGGTGGAAAATCTCTCTCTCTCTCTCTCTCTCTCTCTCTCTCTCATTCTGATTTTCACATAAATCCTTTTTAAAAAAATCAAAGAAAAAGAGAGATAGAAGTAGAGAGGAGCTGATGCTGTGGCATAGAAAGTTAAGCCTCCACCTGCAGTGCTGGCATCCCATGTGGGCACTGGTTCTAGACTCAGCTGCTCCACTTCCAATTCAGATTCCTGATAATGCACCTGGGAAAGCAGCAGAAGATGGACCAAGTGCTTGGAACTCTACATCCACATGGGAGACCTGAAAGAAGTCCTTGGTTCCTGGCTTCAGGCTGGCCCAACCCCAGCCATTGCAGCCATTTGGGGAGTGAACCAGCAGATGGAGGATGTGTCTCTCTCCCCCGCTCCCTCTCTCCCTCTCTCCCTCTCTTTCCCCTCTATCCCTGTATTTCTGCCTTTCAAATAAATAAATAAATATTTTTAAAAAAGGAAATGGAGAGAGAGGGAGAGCGAGAGCAAGAAATCTATCTCTCATCTTCTAGTTCAATCCCCAAATGCCTGCAAGACTTGAGACTGACAGGCCAAAGCTAGGAACCAGGAACTCAATAGGGGTCTCCAGAATGGGGGAACCTAAGTACTTAACTCATCACCTGCTGCTACCTAGGGTGCACATTAGCAGGAAACTGGAATGGAGAACAGGACCAGGACTTGAACTCAGACACTCTGATTCGAGATGAAAATGTCCCGAGTAGTGGCTTAACTACTATGCCAAATAACCCTCTCCCTGTGCACCCCCTTCACGCTTTTAAAAGAATTTATTTACTTGAAAGGGAGAGAGAGTGAGCTCCCATCCACTGCTTCACTTTCCAAATGACCACAATGGCTGGGCTGGGCCAGGCTGATGCCATGAGCCAGTAAGTCAATCCAGGTCTCCCATGTAGTGGCAGGGACTCAACTACTTAAGTTTTCACCTGCTGCCTCGCAGGGTTTGTATTAGCAGGAAACTGGAGGGGAGACTCCAACTGGGGCATTCTGATGTGGAACATGGATATCTTAACAGCTGGTATAGATGCCTGCTTCCTCCCTGTTTCTTCACATTGTCTTCTCCCATGACATTCTTCACATGACATTCTTTTTTTTTTTTTTTTTTTTGACAGGCAGAGTGGACAGTGAGAGAGACAGAGAGAAAGGGCTTCCTTTGCCGTTGGTTCACCCTCCAATGGCCGCCGCGGCCGGCGCACCACGCTGATCTGAAGGCAGGAGCCAGGTGCTTATCCTGGTCTCCCATGGGGTGCAGGGCCCAAGCACTTGGGCCATCCTCCACTGCACTCCCTGGCCACAGCAGAGAGCTGGCCTGGAAGAGGGGCAACCGGGACAGAATCGGGCGCCCCGACTGGGACTAGAACCCGGTGTGCCGGTGCCGCAGGCAGAGGATTAGCCTATTGAGCCACAGCGCCGGCCTCACATGACATTCTTTTTATAAGGACATCAGTCATATTGGATTGAAGCCCACCCAAATGACCTCATCTTAACTATTTACATCTGTAACTGCCCTGTTTCCAAATAGGGTCACATTCTGAAGTCCTGGGGGCTAGATTTCAACATGTGAGTTTGTGAGAGTGAGGAGAGACACATTCATAACAGAGAGTGACAGTAGCTGCCCAGGAATGGCAGAGCAGGAAGCTGGTAGGACGCCTGCTGGTGGAAGACAGAGGAGAGGAATTTGGGCCACTTTCAAAAGAGGGGCTGGCATTGTGGCATAGTGGCTTTACCAGCCACTGCCTGCAATGCCGGTGTCTCATATGGGCACCAGTTTGAGTCCTGGCTGCCCACTTCAGATCCAGCTCTCTGCTGTAGCCTGGGAAAGCAGTAGAAGATGGCCCAAGTGCTTGGGCCTCTGCACCTGCGTGGGAGACCCGGAAGAAGCTCCTGGCTCCTGGCTTCGGATTGGCTCAGCTCTGGCCATTGCAGCCAATTAGGGAGTGAACCAGCTGATTGAAGACCCCCCCGCCGCCGCCTCTCCTCTCTCTGTGTAACTCTGATTTTCAAATAAATCTTCTAAAAAAGATGATTAGAGGAGAGGAGGAGAGAGATGTCAAGGACACAGAAGTGATGGAAAGGGAGTAAAGGGTCACAGGTGGCAATGCAGAGCATGAGCATGGGAGACATAGAGGATGCCAATTTGTCAGGGAAGTAGAAATGGAAGGTGGGAAAGGGAGCACTTGTTTGCATCCTGGAAAGCTTTGAGCACAGGCTACCTGAGAAAACTGGAAGATGGTGTGGTTTCTTTTTTTTTTTTTTTTTTAATAAATAAATAAATAATTCATTTGCTAAGGAGAGAGTGAAAGACATGCACAGAGAGCTCCCATCTGCTGGTTCCCTCTAAATCACTAGAGATGGTGAAGTTAGGAGCCAGGAACTCCATTCAGGTGTCGCATGTGGGAGGCAGCCACCCAATTACTCAGGCTGACAGCTCTGCCTCCCAGGGTCTCTGTGAGCAGGAACCAGAGCTGGGAATTGAGCACAGGTAGTCCAGTGTGGGAAATGGACGTCTAACCGTTAGGGTAAATGCATGCCCCAGATGCTGTGATTTCTGACATCCTCTTTCAGTTTAATGACTGCTACTATTCTCTTTTTTCTCTATATAACCAAGACAAATAACTAACTGGAGGAGGTTTAAAAACCTAGAGTCATTCTTGTTTGAAAGGCTGTTCATGGTACAAATTTTCTCATCCCCCTCCCCGTTTTTGACACTTCAGTGAGAACACCTTTATTCTGTATTTCCACTTACCCATTGCATTTTTTTTTCTTCTGAAAATGCATGAACTTCTTGGAAACAGTGGAGACCTCAAAGTGTTAAAAAAGAAAGTTGGCCTATTGCAGATAATCCTAAAATAGTAATTAATCCATGTGTGGTATTACTTAATTGAAACATGTTGCCTACATTAAGGTCATGATGAGATGAAATAGAAGCCTTAGTCTGTCTCAGCCTTTGTATAAAACTAAATCCCTTTGGAAAAACATCTGGACTGGTGTGGGTGCTGGGGCTGTTACTTCACACATGCCAGAGCTTCATTAGCTCTTTCATGTTAAAAAATTTTCCCCTTACAGTTGCCCAGATCCATATGTATATTATTCAGGATCTGATGTGGCATGGGCGTGGTTTGTGGCCACATCCTATGGCAATCACTCTAAGCGGGTTTCCAGAGCCTTCAAAAATAGGCTGGGTTCTGGCAAAGCTTCCAAGCATAGGAGGGAAAAAGCAACTACTTCGCCTTTGGAAAATGACTTCAGTGTGAGCTTTCCTCTCCCTACTTTTACTCCCTTACAGATCTCAGGATATTACTGTGCTAATATTCTGAATTTCCCATTTAAAAAATAGATTAAAACTGACCATCTGATTTAAATTCTTCAACTCCAAAAATCCTGTCTTCTGTATTGTTCTGATTTCCTAGAAGCGCCTAGTTCTGTTTTCTGGCCTCAGCAAACCAGTTTGTAGTGCTGATTGAATCTCCCCACATGATGACTGGATCACTCCTTAATCACTCAGAGCAGTAGCGTGCTTCCCATCCAGTGGTGACATTAGAGCAAGTTGCTTCTAAGTGGCTGTAAAGTATGTTGCCATGGCAATGGAGCTCTCCTGATCAGCTGGAATGAAGGTTCTTCAGTTCTGCCAGCCGTGATTCTCAGGCTTGGAGTGTCACAGGAAGAATCATCCGGGTGCTTGTTAGAGATGCTCACTCCCACACCCTACCCTTGAGTATTCTGATTCAGGAAGTTTGGGGGTGAACCCACATTTCGAATCATCTTTTCAGGTAATGACTATCCAGATAGCCCCCTGCCTCATTGTCAGACTGCACAGCACCCAGATATGCCTGTTATGCACCTTACAGAGTGCCGGTCTTTGTCTCCAGTGGTCAGTGTCCAGGACCATTCCTTCCTCCAAGTTGCTGAAGAATTTTCATTCTTTATGTGTGAGCATCTGCCATGCATATGCTTTGCGTTTATGCTCCAGTCTTTCAGGAGAAGATTCCTCTGCTCCAAAGACAAGGTCATCTGCTAGTAATTCTCTGCTTCAGTTGGCAAATGACCGACTAGGGATGTGCACTTGAAATTATCATATGTATCCTGAGGTATTTGCAAATTCCTTCTGCCTGGGATTTCTGGGGATAGCTCACTGTGGTGTGTCTATGCGGAAGCAAGGGAGGTCTAGTCACCATGAAACCCCTGTGAAAAGATAAGCATATTTCAATAAGAGAAAGAAAGTCCTACGGGCTGGACTAGAAGGTAGTTCATGCATTTGAGAGTTCTCTTGATTCATTCATTTTTTAAAGATTTATTTATTATTTGAAAGGCAAAGTTACAGAGAGGTAGGGGCAGAGAGGAGAGAGAGAGAAGTCTTCCATCTGCTGGTTCACTCCCTAGATGGCTGCAATGGCTGGAGCTGAGCTGATCTGGAATCAGGAGCCAGGAGCTTCTTCTTGGTGTCCCACGTAGGTGCAGGGGCCCAAGCACTTGGGCCATCTTCCATTGCTTTCCCAGGCCACGGCAGAGGGCTGGATGGGAAGTGGAGCAGCCGGGACAGGAACTGGTGCCCATATGGGATGCTGCCACTGCAGGCAGCAGCTTTACTTGCTCTGCCACCATGCCAGCCCCCTTGATTCATTCTGAATCTTAGGTTTTTCAAAGGATGAGGATCAAGCATGTTAGTTTATGAGAATGGAAATAATGAATCCGTTGTTGAAAATACAGTCATGCACCAAAGAAAAACATTTTGGTCAACAATGGACCACATACAATGGTGATCCCATAAGATTTTAGCACCAAGTTACACCACAGTGGTCTTGGTTTGCATAAGTCCCCTCTATGACGTTTGCACGGTGATGAAATCACCACACAAGGCTTTTCTCAGAATCTGTCCCCTTTGTTAAGTGACACGTGACTGTAGTGATCACTGTCTTTGTAATGTATAGCATCCACTCTCATGTCTATGTGTTTTAATATGGATTGATTTGCAAACTTCCAGAACGAAAGGAAAATCTTTGCTTTGGCAACTGGCTGAATGTGAAGGGGGTATAGTCAGATAGGTGAATAGTTGTGCCAGCATTGACTTAGAGATGTAGGTAATTCTGCTCAGTCTCTACCATTGTGGAAAGCCTATTTTGGCCAACACAGCTGAAGGAACATCTCTATTCATTGGTTGATTTGTTAACTTGTCAGCTTCTCAAGGGATGTCCTAGGTGATCCTATTTCTCTGTGAACAATTGCTCAGAAATTCAATTGTATCTATTCAATATGCATATATTAAAAGCATCAACTATGTTCAGGCATTATGCTAGGTGCTGTCTGGAGGTTTTTAAAAAATCCTTTTTTTAAAAGTGCTTGAGCTTCATTTCTCATCTCTAATGTGGTGGCTCAAACAGGACTTCACAAGGTATGTAGCAGATGTGCCTATTTCGAACCTAAGATCCACACAAGACAGGGCTGGGAGAGTTCTTTTTTTCTAGTTTCCAGTGATGATAGAGAATTGCTGATCATATTTTCAATTTTATGATGGGAATTTATCCTTCATATCCTCCAAACTCTTATTATTAAAGTACTCTCAATCTTAAATCATTTTTCTAGGCTGAATAAATGCAGATGTCTTTGATCTCTCCGTTTTGGTTTGACTTTTCAACTTGCTCAACCCTTACCATTTTGAAACAAGTGAAGTTTTCTGTAAACTATAAATTGAGGCATATTTTTGCATGGAAAACACATTACTACTTGGAAATGATGTTAACGGCCACAAAATACAAGTAGATGGCCATGTGGAGAACAAAAGAAACCAGTGTGGGCATTGGAGCCAGGCAAGTTTAGGTTCATATTGAATCTCGGCCAATTGGTAGTTATAGAAACTGGGCATGTTTCTAATGTCTGAACCTCAGTTTCTTCGATGAGAGGAGATAATAATAGCTCCTTAAGGGGGCCATTGTGATGATAAACTGAGACTCTCAGCATAAAGCACTTGGTATATCAATGTCAGTTTCCTTTTTCAGCTTTCCTGCTACCCCAAAGAAGAACATTTAAAGATGGAAATCCATTAAAGGAAGGCTATTATGTCAAGGGGAGAAAATGGGGAAGTTTTGGGACTAAATGACCTTGATCTTTGGTTATTTATAGTGTTATGTTCTGGTTCTGAGAAGATTTCAAGTGAGGTTTTCCAAATATATCAGCTATTCTAACTAGAGACAAAGCCAAACTCTTGGATATTTCCTTTACTGTTCTGCCAACTCATCATCCAGTCCCCCCTCCCCCTATCCTGTTAAAATAAAATATTGTGAAAATAAGGTAGTTGGTCAAATGCATTGCTTAAAACTCTAATGGGTGACTACATAGTGATTTTTAATTAGAATGGTGTCTAATAATCATCTGGGAGCTTTTTGGAACTATACATTCTGGCTCCATCTCAGATGTAGTAAATCTACTCTGGGCACAGGGAGCCAGCCATGGAAAGTTGCCTGGTGATCTCAATAAAAACCGTTGCTTTAGGGAAGTGTTCACAAACTTGAGTGTGCATCAGAATCACCTGGAGGGCTTGGCCCCATTCTCTCCCTTCTTCCCAGAGAATGATATTGAAAGTCAGTGGTGGAGCCTGAGAACTGACATTTCTGACATTTCTAACAGAGTGATGCTGCTGCCATAGGCCTGGAAATCGCCCTTTGAGGACCACTGGCTTAAGCCTTCCTATTATATTAATATGGCAGGAGTTTGATTTTAATTTCAGCAACCTGAAACCATTTACAGTAACCCTCCCGTCCCATCCGTAGACCTTCCTATTATATTAATATGGTAGGAGTTCAATTTTAATTTCAGCAACCTGAAACCATTTACAGTAACCCCCCCACCCCATTCATAGAGGACATGCCCCAAGATGTTCATAGGATGCTTGAAATCCTGATGGTACCAAACTTTGTATATATTGTGTTTTTTCCTATACATACATACATACTTTTGGTAAACTTTAACTTGTAAATTGCTCACAGTATAAGATTAACGACAATAAAATAGAACAATTGAAAACCAAATTGTAATAAAAGCTACTTAAAACACAGATTTTTTTATTTTTTAGATTTTCTATTTAACATTTTCAGACTATGGTAATTGAAACAGTGGAAGGTGAAACCATGGATAAGGTAGGACTACTGTACTGTAATTTGTCACCAAAAAGGAGAAAGTCTAGGGGATGATGCAAATAAATCAAGAAGTCTTTTAAGGAAAGTGAAAGAGAGAAATTTTTGAAAGCCAGGGGATGATAAAGTGAAGAGGTGAAAATTACTGTCTTCGAAAATAATGTGGATATTTTTGTTTATTATTTCATGAGACTGACTCTAGTGGTTTTCACAGAAATTGGACTTTGTACATTCCTAGGGAGGAGTGGACTGTGAACACCACGTCAGCTACCTCTGGAAATGGAGATGGCCTCTTGGAGCCTTTGCCCCTGACCTCTGGATTGGCTTTGGAGATATACACACAAGAGCACTTCAAAAAGTTAGTGGAGGGACAAATGTTTGGCCTAGAGGTTAAATGCCCTCTCCCGTATTGGAGTGCCTTTCAAATGAATACAAATAAATCTTTTCAAAAAAGATGTTTATTTTTGGTGCAAAAATTAAAAAAAAAACATAGTTTTTCACAGTATGCATTTTCCACGAACTTTTTGAAGACTCTTCATATTAGGCACAGAGCCTGAGATAAAACTAGAGACGTAAATACCCTCATGGGGTGCTGACATGGGATGAGGTCTCTTCCCCACCACCCCATCTGGGCTATTTTGGGTTTTATTTTTACAAATTTCATTTGTTTAATAGCAGTTTTATGTTCAGAGAAAAATATAAAAGAAAGTACAGGGGCTGATGCTCTGGTGTAGCTGGTAAAGCCGCTGCCTGCAGTGCCGGCATCGCATATGGACGCCAGTTCGAGTCCCGGCTGCTCCACTTCCAATCCAGCTCCCTGCTATGGCCTGGGAAAGCGGTAGAAGATGGTCCAAGTCCTTGGGCCCCTGCACCCACGTGGGAGACCCAGAAGAAGCGCCTGGCTCCTGGCTTCGGATCAGCTCAGCTCCAGCCATTGTGGCCATTGGGGGAGTGAACCATCGGATGGAAGACCTCTCTCTCTGTCTCTGCCTCTCTGTAACTCTGTGTTTCAGATAAATAAATAAATCTTAAAAAAAAAAGAGAAAGTACAGAGATTTCTCACATACCCCCTACCCCTCCTGTGCACAGACACCCCCCCTCCTCATCCTATTTATCAGCAGCTCTCTTGAGAGCTGATGCTGCAATCAGTGAACGTACCCTGACACATGATTGACACCTAGAGTCCGTGGTCTGCATTTGGGTTTGGTCTTGGTGTGGTACTTTCCATGGATCTGGACAAATGTATAAGAATATCTGTCTACCCCTACGAAATCATGTAGAGTGCTTGCACTGTCCTAGAGATCCTCTGTGCTCTGCCGATTCATGCCTTCATGGGGTTTTTAAGAGTAAAAATAAAAGACAGTGTCAAAGTACAGCAATTGAAATTGACAGATTTTCTACTCTGCTTCCAGAACAAGCAGAAAAAGTATAGGAAACAATTTTGAATTATGAACGGAAACGAGTGAAATAATGTATGGTTTTGTTTTTCAATGTTTTAATCATATCTCTTTGGAAGTCTGCAATGGGAGCCTTTCGGAATCAGTCAAATGGAAATGTGATTCCCAGGGTTGCAGTGTCTGCAAAAGGGTTAGGCTTCTCTGTAAAATATCATCTTACTCCTTGAGAAAAAGCTTCAAACAATTCCTTAAAGTATGGATTTTTAATGGAGCTTGAAAGATAAAGCCATAATTTTCACATTGATGAAAAGTGAGAGGGTAGAATTTTCAAAACACATTTAAAGGGAATGGAATTTGGAGCTCTGTTTAAAAAAAAAAAAAGTGAAAGATGAACCTGGTGGCTGCTATCCTCCATCTCATAGGAAATGGATATATGAAGGACTAGCAGAGGTGGAAAAGTAAATAGTTTGGCCAGTTTGATTACCAGTGGGTGGATTTTTCAGCTTGTTGATTATGTGCAACAAAATTTTAATCCCAGTATGGCTTCTTCAGCATGCTTTGCTTGCAATTAGTTATCAAGTGCTTGGGGAATGCCAACCAATTCTAATATTAGCTCCAGGAAAATATAATCACCAAGGTAAATCTGCAGCTGCTCCAGGAATGAATGTGTCCCAAAGCCAGATGCCACTGGATTTTGTTTGGTTGTGGTTTTGGATTCTTCAGGCTATAAAAATGCAGATAATCAGAAATGGAGTGAAATTGTCCCTCCCAGCACGTGGGACTTCCTTTTCTTAGTCTTCCTACAGCCCTGCTTTCCAACAGGCTACTTCCTGCCCCAAACCCACCCAAGTCTCTGGAGCGGGTAAGATTTATATGCCCCTGCGTTTCATGCCAGAGGGAAGATAAACCCTGAACTACGTGGGGTTTCCCACTCCACAGTTACTGTTAATTGCTACCGGCAGTATCCGGCGAGCTCTCCAAGTACCCCTTATAGGTCACAGGCAAAAATTACTCTATCCTCAGAAAATTGTATATGTGTGAATGAACAGAGGATAGGAATGGAGAGTGATGTTGTGTTGAATTTAGCTATAAATAGAAGTGTGTTTCTCAGGGTAACAACTGCGCATGTAAATCGAAAATCTTCAGGAAAACAAACCACCGGAACTTTCCTCAGGGCTCCTCCTCCCCTCAGTTAGGATCAGGTCCAGCTATATATGAAAGAACACCCAAAATAACAGCGTGAAAAGCTCAGAGTAGAAGATAAAGCAAAGAGCTATTATTCCACTCTTACGTACAAGGCAGTTTGAGGAAGTTAGGATGTCACAGCATCCTGCCATCTTGATCTCAGCTGTACTCCATGGTGGTGTTCAGTGTGGTGGTCGTTCATGCTTCAGCTACCCTATCCATCTCGGGGCTGGCAGGAAAACAGAAAGGTCAAAGAAAGGCATGTCCATTTCCTGTACTGACCATCTGTGGAAGTTACCAGCTTATCTCCCATGTAATCCCATTTAGCTACAAGTGAGACGGAGAAGTATTTACTCTGGGTGGTCCTGTGTCCAACTAAAAAGGGAGGATTCTGTTACTAAGAAAGAAGAGAAGAGATATCAGGAGTTAATTAACTAACTCTGTCACACACTATTTAGCTTTTATTAAAGGGCAAAGCAAACAGACCTCTAGCCAGGATGGCATTATATTATATTACATGCTGTCCTTCTGTATCAAAAGAGGGGAATCCTGTTCTCTCTCATCACCTCTCTCCAAGTCCCTGTCCCTCTTCTGCCTTCCTTTCCCAGTGCCTTGATCACGATGAAAAACTATGGGCCCAGAACACTTTGTAGGATTTGTCTTCATGACAGAAAAAACAAACAAACTACTTAGTGCCTAGTGTTAGCATACCTTTCATGGTTATCTGCACCATTCGTTGTTTCTGAGCTTTTACATACTAAGTTGTTGGAAACTGACAATAATACAAATTATTTTTCCTGTAGAAATGCAAGTTAGTGTGTCTGATGGAATGCAATTGATTTTTTCATTTTGCATCTTAGCTGTCTTTACCTGCCTATGTACGTGTGGTTCTTTAAATAGGTTGCAACATCTTATTGGTTCCCTCATTAATTAATGAATTCAAGAAAATATTTTACATGTGTTCATTTTGTTTCTGTAACAGAGTTATATTTATATCCCCTGTTAAAAATTATTTACTTATTTGAAAGTCAGAGTGACAGAGACAGAGGGAGGGAAAGAGAGAAAAGACTAATCTTCCATTTGCTGAATCATTCCCTAACAGATGGAACAGCCAGTGTTGGGCAGGACAGAAGCCAGCAGCCAGGAACTCCATCCTGGTCTTCCATGTGGGTGGCAGGGGTCCAAGGACTTGGGCCATCTTCTGCTGCCTTCCCAGGTGCATTAGCAGTGAGCTGGATTAGAAGGTAGAAGTGGAACTCAATTTCAGGCACTCTGATATAGGATGTGGGCATCCCAAGTACGTTTTGACCTGCTGCACCTCAATGGCTGCCCTTATATCCTCTTTAAAAAATTACCCTTTAATAAAATCTTGTGTCATTTTCCATGCCTGATATTTTAGTATGCTTTAATATTCTTGATCCTCTTCCTCCCTCCCTCCCCCTACCCACCAAACCCAATCCCTCGGGGTCTTTCCTGCACTCCATCATCCTTTTAGAAAATAACTTAAAGGAGACACTTTTCTCTGAAGGGAGAAGAGAACATCCACTTTGCTTATGGCCATGTCCAAATACTGATGGAGTCTATGGTCACAAAAAGTTTCCATAGCCTTGGCAGCCCATGGCAAGAGCCTTGGATGATCACTGACATCATAAAAAGAGTGTTAATTGTTAAAGGAACAACAGTAGTCACTGTGTACTTGCTCCCCATATAGGACCTCTGTCCCTACTGAATTGTAATATGAGAATCAACTGCAAATTCTCTCCCCAAACTGTACTCTAGATGTTGTGTGTGGGCGTGGGTGCACATTGTTGAAGTCTATGATTAGCATGGAGTTGGTCCTCTGTATATAAAGTCATACTAAAAATGAACCATAATGAAGAAGGTGATGGGAGAGGGAATGGGAGGTGGGATGGGAGCTGGGGGGGGGGTGGTAATGGGAGAAAGAACCACTATATCCCTAAAGTTGTATCTATGTAAAAATGCATTCATTAAATAAAAATTAAAAAAAGAAAACAACTTAAAATGTAACATCAATAATTACAGTAAGAACAACACCACTTACTGAGTGCTAATTAGTCAGACACACCACACATACCTTCACCCTTTAACTTTCATCACTCCACCCTGCTGAGATATTATCATACCCATTACATAGGTGTGAAAACTGAGGCTTGGAGTGAGTCAGTATCTTTCCCAAAATCTCATAAATGGAAACTGGTAGAGATGGGATATAGGCACAGGTGAAACTCCCAAGCCAATATTGATTTCCCAGGTTTCTAGGCTCATTAGTTCATGCTCAAAGTGGCCACTGTTAGTATCATTTTCAGGCATAGTTGCACATTAAAAGAGACTTGAGACCCCAAACATTAACTGAAAGGGATGACCCTGTACTAGTGGTATTTCACAGGTTTTGGCCCTGTTGATGCTGAGGTAACTCCTTAAAGGGCAATTTTCAATCATCATGGAGATTTTCCCTGCCTCTTTACCTTGTGAACACAACTCACTCTATTCAGGAAGCAATGACTACTGGGGATGGTGGGAAGAGCCTTGGGGGCTAGACCTGGCTTCCAGTCCCGACTCGGCTATGAACTAGCTGTGGGACATACAATCATAGGGCCCAGAGGTCTTTCTCACTCACCTCATCATACAGCTGAAGAAACCGAGGGCCAGAGAAGCATTTCTGACTTCCAGTGCATGGCACAGAAGGCACTAAGATGGCAGAAAGGAGGACACCAGGGGAAACGGCTAAGGAAGTGCGGGGTGTCTGAGATTTGGACTCAGAAGACTTTTCTTTGAGGGCTGACTCTGCTGTGTGGTGTCGGATATGTTACTTTGGCTCTTTTCACCGGAGAGTTCATGACTATAAAGTCAGGAATATCTAGTTTCGAGGATCTTTCTAGCACTAAAAGTCTTTGATCCTCGGAAGTGAATGCATTGCAGTTTATTATTGTCAACCATAAATCTTATTCTGTGAAGAAAAGCCAAATACCTCTCTTGTTTCACCATTGTACTTGGGATCTTGGCATAATTACCTTATTTAATCTTGTAAACAATCTCTGAAGTTGGTTAGGAGAGTATTCCTACTCCCACTTTAGAGATGAAGGATTTGAGGCCAGAAAGGGGTTCAGTAATCTACCCAATTGTCTTCTGTACTTCCAGGGCCCCTTCAAGTGGGTTTTTGGAAAGGAGGAGCTCCTGGACATGTTGGCGTGTTATAGGGCTTGGGCATTGGGGAAGTGCCAAGTTCCTCAAAGCTGAGGCGAGAATTAAGCGTAATTTCTAAATATAGGTTTAGCAACTGCAAGTTAAAACATTTGAAAGCATTATTCAAAGGAATTCTTTAGCTAGGAAGGTAATAGTTGGCTTTATCACTAAAGCAACATTAATAATATCTGCCTTGAGAGGGTGTTGGAGGAGTACATGAGATAATGCATGCAAAACACAGACAACTAGACAACTCTGCTGAGTACATATTGGGCAAGCAAAACATCTAGAACCCTGCTGGGCACATACTAAGCACACCCAAAGATTAGCTGACTTTCTTGCATTAATATTGTTACTGTCCATACTACTACTCAGACATCTTAAAACCGTCTGCTCAGGGCACCAATCAATGAAGCTGCCTTTGCCAATAGGAGGTTCAATTCCCTCACTTTGTATCAATACAAAGCCCTGTGAATATAGCTCACTTATCTCTAATTTGAAATCAAATAAAGTTCCTCTGGAGGAAAACAAATACCTAATAGCATAAAGAATAGAAACACAAGCATCGACTTGGGCAAGAGGCGCATCTGTCTCTTTAATTGAAGCTGTTGAATTTGATGGAGTGTTTTCAGCCTGCAGGACTTCACAAAATCATGGGAATTCTTCAGAACTGCTTTCCTTTGTTAGGATAAAACTAATACACTCACAAGTCTGTTTTCAGTGGAGTAGGTTTTTATAAAATGAAATCTGTAGACTCTTCTTCCCTCTAATTTCTATCCCATTCCTCAGAAATAAACCTGTTATTCACTTTCAGAATCTTTGTAAGAATTTTTGATGCCTATATTTATATATTTATCCCAATTTCTTTGAAAAATATGACAAAGATCGTGTTGTTAAGTACCTTATCTTTACCCTCCTTGGAGATTACTCCATAGCAGAAATCTTTACATGTTTTGTTATTTTTAACAGTGACATAGTATTCCAGGCATGGATATACCATGATTAATTTAATCTTTTCCTTTTTGATAGTTACTTATGTATGCTCTTTCCATTTTTTTCTTCTATTACAAACCCTACCACAATGGACAGACAGCCCTATAATGTGTATGCATAGTTGTGGGAATATCACTAGGTTGTGTGTGGACACATAATTGGGCTGTCCATTTTATGGGATAGGTCAGGGGATTGGAGATCCCGAAAGGACAATCATAATGTTTATGCCTTGATTGAAAGCAGTGACTAATGGAGGGAATATTAGACAGAGATCACATCAGCCCACTTATTAATGTGCAAATGTGTATCAGACTGCTCCCAGAAATGATTATCTTATTAAGCTGGTATGGATCATAATATTACAGTGAAACAAAATAGGAAATACGAAAGGGCTCTTGGAAAGTCAAAGGTGCTATACAGGTGACCAATCTCGTTCTCATTAGCGTTATGGTATTGGTTACTAGGATGTGTCACTGAGGGGGGACTCACCAAGGCATAGACCTGAGTCCTGCTCTATTCTTGTCTCTCAACTTCATCAATCATTTATCGAATTATTAAATATACATGGTTTCTCCTTCACAGCTGATCTGGTTCTTTCCATTCCATTCTCCTTCCCACCCCTTTCTTTCAACATACCACCACATCTGGCAAGAGAGTGGCACTTAATATATGCTAAGCACATTTTCTCATGTGATCCTCTCAATAGCTGTGTGAGGTAGGAACTTCTTTTCTCCTTTTGTACAGGATGAAGAAAGTGAGGCTCAGAGAAGTTAAGTGATGTGCCCAAGATCACACAGCTTGGATTGAGACCTAGATCCAATCAACTCCAAAGGCTAGCTCCTTACTTTTGTATCATTGCCTGTTGAATGGTCTGTTCACACTCATTTCCCTCTTTCTAATTCATTCTGCAGGCCACTGCTAGATTGAGCTCCACAAAATATTTAAACACACTATTCTGCTCCAAGATCTACAAAAGCATACTTCTCAAAGACTTTTGCTATTTTCTCAATGAAATGTAAATGTTAACTGGAATTTAAAGCCCTTTGAACTTGGGACCCTACTTAAGTATCTGGGAAAACTGTCTACATGTCTTTGTCTCTGTGTAGTCACAAGGGGAAGAGTTTATGTGGGAGTATCAGAAGATATTTGCAGTCAGACAGACTTGAGCTCTTCTTTAGTCTACCACTTACTAGCTGTGTGTGACCTTGGACCAGTGAGGTAAGCTTTCTGGACCTCTACTTCCCCATTTGTAAGATGGGAATAACACACTTATATGATCTCAAATCTTTGCACTACCACTAGTGACATAAAGGGCCTGAGGACTATTTTTGTTTCCCATATTCTGTATATAACCCACTACATTGTTCTTAATAGGTGACCAATGGCAGCTGCTTGGTTGAATGGTTTGAATGAAAGTTTTCATAGGTGTTGTCAGCTTGATCAGGCAGACTGCAGCAAGAGACCAGCTTGAGAATTCGAGGATGATGTGTGTTTATATGCCTGAGTGATGTGATCAGGAGGAAGGTCTACAAAAGAAAGGAGTCCCCTTCAAAACACATTTTCTGTTACCCATTGTGGTTGATCCTAAACAGAGAATCAGAGAAGTCTAAGCAAAAAGAATTTTCTGTATCTGGTTCCTCCTTTCCATCAAACCATACTTGGCTAATTTCTTTGTACTCATTAGCTGAGTAATGCAAGGTGCAACCTACAGTCTACAATCCCCAGGACACAGAATATGCATGGCTAAATTCTCAGCATTATACTTTATATCTTCAAGAGGGAAAATGTATGAAAGGCATTCTACTATTCAGAGGGCTTTGATTGATGTTTGCTGTAGTTTCATTGCATTCTCTGAAGGCCTTTATTTGCTCACTGCACAAAGGTAGGGTCCACTAATATTAAACATAAACATATTTACAGTAGGTTTAGATTGACCATTTAAAAGTCACCTGGCTAGGGGTTTGAAGTTTCATAAGAGTGAGGAAGAAAACAAAACAAAACCAAACCTCTGGGAAATACATCCCCAGTAATGTGGAATTGTAAATTATTCTTTGCCTGATTATTTCACAGCTGGGTCAGTTCAGCATTTATAAAAATTTAATTTACTCTGCATCACTCTTTTGGATTTTGACGGTAGAAATCACAGTGTAATGTGGAGTGAGAGGGAAACAAAATTAAGGAGTAAAACAATAAAAGCTAGGAGTGACTGACAAGTATATAACCCCAAGGTGCCTGCAAAAAGTTTGTGGAAAATGGACTTAACAAGATAGGTTTGCATACATTTTCCATGAACATTTTGAAGGCCACTTGTAGGTTCATATTCAGATTATATTTTAGAAATCAGTTGATTTGAGCATGAGGAATTAAGTAAGGTTGTATAGAAAAACAAAATAGCAGTACAGAAAATGGATTGTTCATTTAACACTCATTGTTATAAATGTTTGCTTCTCTGCATAATTTAGACACAATTGCATGGGAGAAAGCTAGATGACATTAGAATTCAAGTCAAGGGAGGATTTTAAGGGCATCAAAATTGTTGTCCCATTACTCATCCTGACAGGGTAAGGCAGGCAGATGCCTAAGGCTAACTTAGGCAGAGAAGTGCGTGGGTGTGGAGGGTGATGGTAAGGAGCTGAGAAGGATCTAGACCACCCCAGGGAGGTGCTGGTGGAAATGCTGGTGGAGTCAAGAGAGGGAAGAAGAGAAGAATTTTGGCTTTGGTTATAGATACATATATAATGTATGCCTGAGGTTTTGAGAGCATCTGGAAGGTTCTGAAGATGCAGCGTTCCTCTCATTTATTAATAATTGAATGTTGGAAGTTTTTGCATTTCCTCTCCCTATACACAGTAGTTCTTACCCTGGGCTGTACATAAGAGTCATTTTGGGGAGCTTTTATAAAACAGCTTGCCTAGGCCTTAATACAGCTAGTTAAATCAGAAATCCTGAGGAGTTGAAACTGAGAATTCTTGTCTTATTTGAAAGCTTCCTAGGTGAGCCCAGTGCAGAGTAAGAGTAAACTATTGGCCTAAAAGTATTGCTTTGAGTGCAATGTTTATGAATTCTGTTGAGATTGGAGCCAACAACTTACTTCTGAGACTTAGGGGTTCCCAGAGGCTTAGGAGAGACCTAGGGGAGTCTTTAGGTCATAACTGCATGTGGGTTTTGGTGACCCAAGTTGGAATCCTGGTTCTACCACCTAGCACATACGGGGCCTTAAGAAAGTTGCTTATTTATATGAGCCTCAGTTTATGCTCCTTTAAATTGGAGATAACATCTATTTAACAGGGTCATGGAAAAGATTAAGTGGGAGGATGCATATAGTCATAAATGATCTGGTACAAGTCACCACTGATTCAACAGTTTGCTGGTATTCATTGGGCTCTATGTCACAAAAATGCAATCAAGATGTTTAAGGTATTTGGAGACAATACTTGGAGATGTGTCTGATATAAGAAATGTTGCAATCAAGATTCAAAAAAGATTTTGATCTACTGGAAGGATAGTCAACTGTTGCAAGATTAGTGCATGGATTTGAGCTCAAAATTTAATAACAGTAAATGTAAAGTTACAGTTTATACCAGGACAGGATATGAGAATAGAGTATGTGTAAAAGGTCTGTGAGTTTCACAGGCAGAAAACCTTATAAGACGTAGTTGTTGTAGTATAGCTGTTCAGTAAACTAATGTGCTTGGAGGTTGCATGAAGAGAAACATTGGATGCAGGTCTCATTCAGCCAGAGTCTCTGAGTCCTGTTCTAGACCAAATCCCATTCTTATAGCACATTTATTCACACAACAAACACTTAATGAAGACCAATTGTATACTCTAGTCTAGGCTCCAGGAGTACAACATCCTTGTTCCCATGGAGTTTTGATTCTATGGGGTCTGGGGGGTTTGGGAAACTATGAATATACCTAAGTTATACGAGCTATTAGATGGAGATGAGAACTACAGAAAAAAAAAATAAACAGGGAAAGGGGGAAAGGCAGTGACATAATAGGAAGGGTTATTTGCAATTATAAATAGGGTGGCTAAGGATGGCTTCATTGAGAAGGTGGCATTTGGACAAAGTTTGAGGACAGTAAAGAAGACAGGTGGATATCTTGGGGGAAATATTCCAGGTAGAGGGAACCACAAGTACAAAATCTTGCATGAGAGATGTGCTTGTTTTATTTAATAAAAATGAAAAGAGAAATTCAAATTGGAATATTGTGTTCAATTCTAGGCTTTATCCTTACTGCTTTTGGCTGAGCATAGAAGTAAAAAAAAAAATGTTTTACTTTCCAAATGTGGAAACAAAACATTTGAAAAGTACAAAAACTTTTAGAAACAGTATAAATCATCCACTATTCAAGTCTTCTTGATGTTTTGGCATCCTTCCTTCCCGTTTGTAAGTAGACCAACATGCAGAAGTAGCAGAAAATAGTAAAGTTGAATTGAGATTTATGTTTTAGGGGCTCTCCAGGGCTCCATTTCTAGTTCTGGTGACTCAATTCTGCATTTCTAGCATGTGGTATTTAAATGTGAGCCTCAGCAAACTTTAAAATTACTACAGGTCAACTCTAGACTTTGAGTTGTTTTCAAGTAGTTGAGATCTCAAATATCTATGTTGTAGATCCTCTGCTCCCTTGCATAGTTTTCAAACTCTTTGACACTTTAGCAGATGAAGAATACCCCCTTCTTTCAGCTTTCATTACTGTTGGCATTGCACATTCTTTTCCTTGTTTAATGACCATTTGCAATTTTTAGTCTGTGATATTCGTGTTGACCAATAACCCTTTATAAAATGCGGTACCTGGGGCAGGTGTTTGGAACAGCAGTTAAGATGTCACTTGGGATGTCTAAATCCCATGTTGGAGTGCCTGGATTCGAGTCCTGGCTCCAGTCTCCGTTCCAGCTTGCTGCGTATGTGAAACCTAGGAGGCAGTAGACCCACATACTGAATCTAGTATGTGGGTCTCTGTCAGTTACATAGGAGATCTGGGTTGAGCTCTGTGCTTCTGGGTTTAACCTTGTCTAGTCCTGGCTGTTGTGCACATTTGGGAAGTGAACCAGTGGATAGAAGAGCTCTCTTTGTCTTTGTCTTTTTTTATGTCTCTCTGCCTTTCAAATAAATGAAAATAAATAAATAAAAGATTTTTTTAAAGTATAAAATAAAATAAGACGTAGTACTTAAGCGAGGGTGTTTCTTTAGTTTGCTGAACTGAATGGTAAAGATTCTATCCTTTCATTTATGGTTGTAATCTTGAATCGTAGGCTGTTATCCAAAATGGCTGCAACAACTTTACATGTTACATGCGCTTTTCCAATGTGACCTTGCCCCTCTTCCTACCAAGAGATAGAATCACATTTCCTTCCTTCCTTCTTTCCTCCCTTCCTTCCTTCCTTCTTTCCTTCCTCCCTCCCTCCCTCCCTCCCTCCCTTCCTTCTTTCCTTCCATCTTCCCTCCCTCCCTCCCTTTCCCTCCCTTGTTCCCTTGTTTACCCCTTCCTTACTTCTGTTACCAAATCTGAAATCAGACATTAGTCACAATAGATGTCAATGACTCAGAGGATGCAGATTTGGGGAAAAGAAAGGGTGAAAGTTTATTTAGGATGCTAGCAATTGGGGAGGTGACAGGTTAGCGCCTTAACATCCAACTCTTCACCAAAGGGATGTGGGTCAGGGTTTTTTTAGGGAAATGCAAGTTTAGCTACATGGCTACAATCATGTATGGGGTAAGGTCTCCCAGATGTTCAGTCATCGGCTAGGTCCTTCCTTATCTTGTGACCAGGGCATTCTGGTCCTTTGCAACCATTTATGTCAGTGGCCCATACTTTAAGGAAATGCTTGGGAGAGGGGAACCCAAATCATCAAAGAGTCAGTAGGGGGTTTCAGGTCATACCTGGGTCACTTAAGTCTTTTAATCCTTAAAATGTATTGTTAGTCTGTGTTATCCTTCCTCCCTCCTTTCCTCCCTTTCTCTCTCTCTTTCTGAGGCAGATTTTCTCAAGAACCTGACAGGTATAGGCTGTCTGGAAGAGAGAGATAATATGAGTTATTCTGTGATATTTTTCCCAGTAGAGAGACCTTAGCAGCAACATAGTGTGTATGCTAGTGCTAAAGGAAATTAATTAAATTTAGTTATGAGCACATCTTTCACACTTATATTACAGTCATGTATGTGAAGGAAGAGAACCTTCATGGATCCATTCATAGAGTCATTTTTGGTAGGATCATTCTATAAGAAAAGAGAATGGTTAGATAATAATTGTTGATACAAAATGCAATGACCAGATGGTCTGATATTACTAGACTCTTGACTTATAGTTAGCTGCCAGTGAATGGGGTGGCTGAGAGATTAGTTTCCAGAGCCAAAACTTATTTCCACGAAATTTATCAGAAAATTGATTATGCATTTTTGAGGAATGAAGTTGTGAATTACCTGTGAAAAACATTTTGACCCAGATCAGATTTGAGTTAATTTTTCTTTTGCTTGAGATTCTTAATGAGTAAGGAAGTAATCCCAAGTGACCAAGGAGTTCAGAGATACAGTTGCCTGAATGAGGGAAACTACAGGGAGAAATGCCTAGTGATTGAACTCTCTGAGACACCATGAAAGAAAGTCATTTTTGAACATCTGCCAAGACCACAGAACAGAGAGCCAGTTGTTGAATTCAGATTTTCCTACCCCAACCTGTCACTACCACCACTGAGGTATACAGTCTCTAAATATGCCTGTGAGTAATTCTTCCCATTCCTGTATATACATTTGGGTCCACCCAGAAAGAAGCGGTGTCTGCCTCCTCTCTCCTTGAATCTGGGCTGCCCTTGTGACTCTCAGCGTAATACAGAATATAGTAGAAGTGACTTTTTTTCTTTAAGTGGATTGGTATCCTGGATTTTTCTTTCTTTTAGCAGCCAGCAGCCAGGTAAGAAGTCTGAGGATCCTAAGACCACCATGCCTTGAGGAAGGCCAAGCTAGCCCCCATAGGAGAGCCAAAGCACATGCCTAGCCAGACCCCTTGCTGTTCCAGCCATCCTGGCTAAAGTGCTAGACAAATGAATGAAGAAGTCACCTTGAATGTTGAAACCTCAATAGTTTCTAGGTGAAGCAGATCTGCCAGCCGAACCCATGCCAGATTGCAGAATTACGAGCTGTAATACATCATGGTTTAAATCAGGAAGTTTTGGGGGTGCTTTTTAGTGCAGCAGTAGATAATTGAAACAATCACCCTGGAAGGGCTGGAACTTGGCTAGTCAGCTTATTAGGGGTTGGAGGAAAGGGTGGGACGAAGAGAGTTGACATGTAAGGTGGAGAAGCCAACCTTGCATAGCTTTCCTTTGCAAGATTACGATCTGAAGCTCCAGCTGGGAAAGTGAGAAGTTACAGGGTTCAATCAAGTGCACAGTTTTGCTTCCTGACTTAGACTGGGGTGCTATGTGAGCACAGGGTTAGCCTTAGGCTCAGAATGTGCGAGCACAAAATTCAAGGGCCTCCAAGTCATTTTATTGGGAGCTAAGGAGAGTAAGTTCCATCTCTTTAACATTAAAGGGGTGAATGAGGATAATAAAACAACAGCAAATGTGAGTTTAGATCATTTCATGAACTGTGCTTGATTGAAGTATCCCAGTTACCCTTCCCATGGCCAGAAGCCCAACAGGTCCTTTCGGGGGAGGAAACCTATCTTTTCCGGAGTCTAAGAATTTTCCCATGTTTTCTCTAGATTGCTCCGGGACCCTGACTGTCACTCTGGGCTTTGTGACTGTTGCCTCTGCAGAGACTCCAATTTGGACTCCAAAAGGAAAGGTCTGTCTTTCCCAGATCCCCCCGAAGCATCACCCACCCAAGGCAGTTGTATGTAGCAGCCTTTAGGAGTCTCAGCCACCACAGCAAACAACATAAAATTGACTGTTATATATCCACATTCTTCTAAGTCACAAATCCTTCAGCCAGAGGGAAATTCTCAGTAGTAGAAATGGCTGCTTCTTGCCTTGGCCTCAGTCTCTGAACACCCACATTTATATTCATTTCTAAAGCAGAAAAGTTTTGTTCCTCTCACCTAACTTCACACTGTCTTCCAGTCTACCTTTACAGGGACCCAGACTCAGGAAGGTACGCTGCTACACACGTGACCATGCAAGTTGCTTTAGGCTGATGATCTCTGCCAACTGACATTTCATGTTCTCCAGGGGCCAGGCTCTTGTGTTAAGTCATTTACCATTCTCTCCACAATGTGGAATTATAATGACCCTTTAGAATTTTAGTCTCATTTTATAGAGTGCAGACAGGTTTAGTAAAGTAGTCAGGTCACACAGGTAACTGAGCCTGTTTTCAAACCCAGAGCTGTCTGGTGCAGAGTTCGCCAACTTAACCATGACACCTGCACTGAATTTGAACTTATAACTCTCTCTTTAAATGATGGCATTGTTAGATCTGACCTCCCTTCCCACTGGGCATTGTTGAGAAACTGTATATATATTTATTCATATGCTATTTAAAACCTGTACCACAAAGGGCATGGAATAATTCTTGCCCTTATTTCATCTTTCTGTTTAAATAAAAGACATTCAAAGGCAGATGAGAGAAATTGTGGTGATTTGGGATGTTATGAGATGACACTGGGAATTTGATATTTCAGCCCTACCACTGTCTGCAACCCCTGGAGAAGTGCTATCCTGGAAGCAGGAGTGGCAAATAGTGGCGAGGCAGTAGTTTTTGGTCAGAGTTTTATCTTTCCTCTCCAAATCCCAGTGCTGAACCCTGGGGAACCACTGACTTCAAGGTCTTGGCTAGAGACCTACAGTGTCTGTTTGCAAAGCAAAATCTTACTCCTCAAAGGACGAACAGCACTTAACTCCTACCTTGTGTTCCTGAGGAAACTTCCCCTTCCTTTGTAATTTTACTAACTATGTGTTGAGCACCACCTTAGCCGCCAGGCCCCGGGGAGAGAGTTGAAGACCGAATAGATGCGATGGTTGCTGTCATGGAGCTTTTCAGTCTGGTGAGGCGATGGACATTAAATGATTTCTCATTTTCCTCACGTGCTGCTCTGTTTAAATGCCTGTCTCCTCACCAGGCTCAGCCCTGACCATTGCGGTTATTTGGAGCGTGAACCAGCAGACGGAGGTATCTCTCTCTCTTTCTAACTTTGACTTTCACATAAATTAAATTAAATTAAATTTTAAATTAAGTTAAATATTTAGACAAATAGAAAAGAAAGAGAAAGGGGATCAGAAACAGAGAGACTGGGACTCCAGCCTGCACTCTGAAATGGGATGCTGGGAGTCACAAGCAACAGCTTAACCTGTTGCTACAATGTTGGTCTCTCCTCTTCCCTTTTGATAACCAGCCCCACTGTCCGTCCTTCTATACAGTACCAATGGTCAAGGGCTGGGGACACCACAGAAGCTAGGTTAATCCGAATATGTGTCTTGAGGACTTTTGAATGCTTAAATATATGTGTGTGTGTATATATATATATATATATATATTTGAGATGCAGAGAGAAAAAAAGCATGCTTCTATCTACTGGTTTCTTTGCTAAATGCTAACAGTGGGGCTGAGTCAAGTCAAAACCAGGAGCTCAGGCACTCAATCCAGTTTTCTCACATGAGTGGCAAGAACCCAATCACTTGAATCATCACTGCTGCCTCCAAGGGCGCACATTATTACCAAGAAGGGGGAGCCAGAAGCTGGTGGTGGGCATCAAACCCAGGTACTCCAACCTAAGCCATGGGTATCTTAAGTGCTAGGCCAAACACTCAGCACTGTCTTGAGTCTCTGACTCCTAAGCAGGCCCCTAAGGGCAGAGATGCAGCAGGGCCAAGTGAATCTGATGTCTTCATGCTCAGAACTGTTCTGTTAGTTTTTTTTTTCTTTTTCTTTCTTTTTTTTTTTTTTACAGGCAGAGTGGACAGTGAGAGAGAGAGAGACAGAGAGAAAGGTCTTCCTTTTCCGTTGGTTCACCCCCTAATGGCCGCTGTGGCCAGCGTGCTGTGCCAATCCGAAGCCATGAGCCAGGTGCTTCTCCTGGTCTCCCATGCAGGTGCAGGGCCCAAGCACCTGGGCCATCCTCCTCTGCACTCCCGGGCCACAGCAGAGAGCTACACTGGAAGAGGAGCAACCGAGACAGAATCCGACACCCCGACTGGGACTAGAACTCCGTGTGACGGCGCCGCAGGCAGAGGATTAGCCTAGTGAGCCACAGCACCGGCCTGTTCTGTTAGTTTCTGACTAAGCTTCCTAGAGTCACTGTATCTCCTGCCTTTCCCAAGGCCACTTAGTGAACTATTCCTTTAATTCCACAGAGACTTTTTGATTGGGGTTAGCCAGGCTTGTGACTGAAAGAAGATGATGAATAGGATAAAATCCCAAATCATCAATAATCAAAGATTAGGGAACCAGGAACGCTGACCTTTAGAGACTAGCATGGGCCACAGGTGATCCAATTATTTTTGAACAATCACTCTGCTCTCCCTGATTTTTGATCCTTTCTCCCCTCCCCCGTGATTCACTATGGGCATAGGGTGGAGAATCTTCAAAAAGTTCACAGAAAATACATATTATGAAAAAGCCATGCATGTATTTTAAGATTCTTTTGCATCAAAATAAACCTTTCTTCATTCTATTTCCTAAGAAGTTTTTCAAGTTCCTTCTTATTCTAAGTTTTAATGAGAGGTGTTGTGCTTGATCTCTAGTGAGCGATGGGCAGTTTCGGAAAATTGGGCAGAGCGAAAAGACTGCTTATCCCTACCACCCCCTGTAGGCAGGCGAGAGAACTTGATATCTTCCTCCTGCTCCCCTACTGTCCTCTGAGAAGAGTTGGTCTTGAGCTGCCCTGTCCCCCTGAGTGGTGTAAGAGATAGACTTTTTACTACACACTGATTTCACCTACTAGAAAATATTATCCAACTAGAGTCTTAAAGTTTGACCATACAGATCAGTATTCATCCTTGTCAGTGGAGTGAAAGGCCTTAATTTTGATCCATCTTTGCAGAGATATGAAGGATGGAAATGAGGTGGAAGACTCATCTCTTGAAGCTGGCAGAATGTTTCTAGATAGTTCTATCAAGAGGCAGCCCGCAGTTTATCTTTCCAGTCTTCTACTTTTCTGTGCCTACTGAAGGGAAAACTTCTTCCATGACTCCAGGCTCCTTTAGGCCAGCTGGTCAGATTTCTGAGTCTCCCAGGGAAAGGATACGATAAATACCTATTTTGCCAAATGTGATCTGCAGCTGAGCATGCAGACGAGTCTGTGGTGGGAGAAGAATTTGCCCCTTCAGCAGCATAATCCTGTGAGAGCTTGGTTCTCTGGGCTGAGATACGAGCTGTGGGCTTCATTGGGAACCTAGAGCATAGCTTTAAATAACTTGGGGCCATAGCCATGAGCAGAGGAACCGGCCTATTCTTCTTGAACAGAAATGGGGTGGAAAGAGAGGATTAGAGCGAGTTGTTGCACCCCTACTGAGGGTGCTCTGGATTCCCTACTCGATCCACATATGATTGCTCTTAGCTCACATGTGGGCTTGAGCCAATTCCGTGTGGACAGATCTGTGACACAGAGTGTGCTACCCTACTGATGGTAAGTACAGATGGGAACTTATGGATGAGGCTGCTTTTCTCCTTAGGTGTCTGAAGGACCCATGAATCATCAGACTCCTACCCCTTACCCAGTCCATTTTTTTTCAAGATTTATTTATTTATTTGAAAGGCAGAGAACCAGACACACACATACACAGAGAGAGAGAGAGAGAGAGAGAGAGCGAGAGAGAGCGAGAGAGAGTGAGAGAGCTCTTCCAATAGTTTACTCCCCTGTAATAGCTGGGCAAGGCTGAAACCCAGAGCCATGGACTTTGTCCTTGTCACCTACATGGGCATCAGAGGCCCAAGTACTTGAACCATCACCTGTTGCTTTTCAAGGTGTATTGGTAGGAAGCTGGATCAGACAGAACAGCCTGGATTTGAACCGACACTCCATTATGGGATGCTAGCATTGCAAGCATCAGCTTAACCCACGGGGCCAGAACCCTGGCCCTTAACCTGTCCATTTCTGTGTAATTTAGGTGGGTACCAGTGCCTCTAGCCCTATCCCTGCATTGCATTTCCTGTCCATTTAGCAACTCTAATTATCTTCTCCCATACATTGTGATTTCATAGTTTTAGGGTCATGTTCAGTACCAAGACGAGCTGTTCCATTTTACAGACATGGAAAGTCAGTATAGGGTTCAGGAACTACATAGCATGAGTTGGGATCCTGAGATCATCTTATATGTCAATAAAATAATTCTGTAAACCGAATATCTTAAGAAGGGAGTGTTATGCTTAAGTCCCAAGGAGGAAATAGGTAATCATCAAGGTCAGTTTAAGATCTTTATGCACATTGAATAATATGCATCTATGCAGTGTCTGACTTCTTTTGCCCCAAATCAAGCTTTTGAGATTTATTTATGTTGTACATTCCTTCCTTTTTATTGCTAAGTAGTAATACACTGTATGCGTATACTATAATTTGTTCAGCCATTTACCTATGGTGGACATTTAGGTTGCCTCCAGCTTTTGTTATTTTGAATAAAGCCACTATGAACATTCATCGTGTCCAAGCTTTGCATACACATATATTTTTATTTCTTTTGACAAAATAAAAGTCCTTTGAAGAATTCATAGAAAAATAGAATTAAAATACAAGTTTATTTCAGTGCAAAAATTGAAATTCATGGATGGATTTTTCACAATATACACTTTCCATGAATTTGGAGACCCCTTGTATATGGCAGAGCATGACATGACACTAAGCAGTCACTGAGCTGAAACACACCCTTAAATGAGCATATCTGACTTCTGGTGCAAGCAATATGGTGTAGACACATTTCTCCCTGTTCTTCCTAGCTAAGTACAACTATAAACCCTGCAAATGATGCAAAAGGCAATAAAATGAGAGTTCTGAATGGTGGTAAGAGGAAAGGAAACTGGTTTGGGAGCCCAGAGTTGGATGAGCAGAGCAGTGGCAGGGTGCATTATGTCTTCCCACCCAAAAGAAGGTGAGCAGGTCTGATGTTTCTGGATCCCAATCGAACAATAAAAGGCAGCCTAGGTAGGTTCATTCTACCTCATGGATCAGAGAGAAGTCCCTCTCACAGCACTAGGCAAGCCCAGTCCTATCGCTAAGGGAGCTGCATGGGACACAGCACCCAGTAAGTGGTCAGAGGAAGTGGACTCCTTCTCTGCTCAGCCTGAGACTTCTCTCCCCTCCTGAGAGAGGCCCAGGCATCAACACAGCTGGCTCAGAAAACCAGGAAGCCTCTTTGGCTTTGTGGACCAAAGACTACCTCCTCCATGAAGAGACACAACTTGCCGGCCTGGTGAATTCCTTCTGCCCCTCAGGTGACACTCAATTAGAAAAATAGAAAGTCTCAGTAAAGAAATAGAATAGACACTTGATGAAGAAGATATGCAGATGGTGAATCAGCATATTAAAAAAAAAGATATTTCTATCATTAGCCATCAGGGACAGGCCGATTGAAACCATAATGCGGTATCACTAAACATGTATTAGAATGGCTCAAAATATAAAATAATGGTGACAGCAAATGGTGGTGAAGATGTAGCAAACCTGGGTCACTCATACATTGCTGGTGGAAATGTAAAACCACATGGCCTCTCTGGAGGACATTTTGGAAATTTCTTAAAAAAGGACATGGACAACCACCATGTGACCCAGTAATTATACCTTTGGGCATTTAGTCCAGGGAGATAAAAATGTGTTCACGCAAAATACCATATGTGGCTGTTCCACAGCAGTTTTGTTTGTAATAGCCACAAACTGGCAACAACGCAGATGTTCTTTGACTGGTGAATGGCTGTTATGAGTACAGTAGGACTTGTTTCTCCTTAACTCATGCAGAGGTTTAAACTCTGATGTCTTCATGTTAATAGTTGATTACTTCTGGGTGGATACTTGATCTATTGATGGCATCTGAGAGGTGGGGCCAATGAAAAATCTTTGAGTCATTGGATACGTGCCTTTTGGAGCAAGGAGGTTCTTGTGGTAAGTTCAATTCTTCGAGTTCAGCCTAGGTTCTCTCTCTCTCTCTTTCAAGATATGTTTGTTTATTTAAAAGGCAGTTACAGAGTGAGAGCAAGAGAAAGAGAGAGAAATCTTCTGTCAGCTGGTTCACTCCCCAAATGGCTGCAACAGCCATGGCTGGGCCAGGCCAAAGCCAGGAGCCAGGAACTCCATCCAGGTCTCCCACATGACTGCAGGGGCCCAAGCACTTGGGTCATCTTCTACTGCTTTCCCAGGTGTAATAGCAGGGAGCTGGATCAGAAGTGGAGCAGCCAGGACTCAAACAAGCACCCATATGGGATGCGAGGTGACTTAACCTGCAGCATGGTAATGCTGACCCCTCTTTTTTCTCCCCTTTTGACTCACCATGAGATTGTGCCTCTGTGCCCTCCAGGACATCCTCCGTCAGACACCAGACTATGGGGCCACCTGATCCTGTAACCGCCAACTGTAAGCTGAAATAAACCTTTTCTTTCCCAAGGAAATTTCTCTCGGGCATTTTAATTAAGGTAATGAAAAGTGGACTGATGCAATGGTTAGACTATGGCACATCCATGCCATCGAACACTACTCAGCAATAATAAGGAAAGAGCTTCTATTATTGCAACAATTTGGATGAATTAACAGGGAATTACGTTCTGTGAAAAAGGGCAATTCTAAAAGGTTACATACTGTGTGATTTTGTGCATGTAATGTTTTTGAAATATCATTTTAGAAATGGAGAACAAATTAATCGTTGCCCCAGTTTAAGAACTAGGGTTATGGGGCCGGCACTGTGGCATAGAAGGTTATGCCTCTGCCTGCAGTGCCAGCATCCCAGATGGGTGCCGGTTCAAGTCTCAGCTGCTCTACTTCCTATCCAGCTCCTTGCTAAGGCTTGGGAAAAGCAGTGGAAGATGGCCCAAATGCTTAGGCCCCTGCATCTATGTGGGAGGCTTGGAAGAAGCTCTTGGCTCCTGACTTTGGCCTGGCTCAGCCCCAACCATTGTAGCCATTTCGGGAGTGAACCAGCAGATGGAAGATATCTCTCTCTCTCTCTCTCTCTCTCTCTTTCTTCTTCTTCTTCTTCTTCTTCTTCTTCTTCTTCTTCTTCTTCTTCTCTCTGTATCTCTGCCTTTCAAATAAATAGAAAAATCTTTTTTTTTTAAAAAAAGAGGGGGTTGTGAGACAGAGAGAGGGTGGAGAGGGGATAGAAGTAGTGGGAAAATTGTATTCAAGCTAAACACACAGATACACATGAACACAAGTAAAATGGGATGATCTGAATACAATAGGTGGATTGTATCAATGCAACCATCCTGGTTGTGACACTGAGCTACAATTCTGCAAGTTGTCACTTTTGGGGAAAATGGAATAAAGGGGACATGAGGTCTCACTATATTATTTTTCCAAAACTGCATGTGATTCTACAATTATCTCAGGAAAAAATTCTTTGAAAAAAGAGTCTATTTCAGGGAGAAGCACATCCATGGTGTCTCCATCCTGCCATCCTGGGAGAGACGTGTGTTTGAGGGAATCAGGGTCGCACTTTATTCCTAGAGAGGACGGTGACTCTGGAGGTTTCCTTGACAGACGGTGAGATGCAGGAGATCATGCTTTGCTGCTGCCACAGAGAGTTCTTAAAGTACTGAAAGCTCCTTATTTAAATCTGAAAAATGAGGTAGCTCGCTTTTGTTTGGGCCTGCCACTAAATGAGACTGTAATTAGTGGAGTATTTTCAGGAGCACTAAGGCTCTTACCCGTTAGTCATACCGGATCCAGGATGTTTTAATTGCCCTTTTATTACAAGCGAGTTGACGGACACTTTTGTCTTCAACTCATGTGTGGGGGGAAAAAACATCCACAACCCCAAACACCACAGCTTGGAAGAGAAACCCTTTTGAGAAAGGCTGTTTTGAGTATAACTTCACTTTGCTGATGGAATTTAATTATGTATGAGCACTTAAGTTTAGCACCTTGTAGCCAGTTTTTAACACTTGTGATTTTAGATTTCATTAACATATTTACTCAGTATGCCAAATGTAACTTTTTTTTTTCTATGCACCAAGTCCATTGGGGTAATTTCCCTCTGTGAGTAAAAACTGGCTGCAGGAGATGGACAAACACCTTTGAACTTGCACGGCTGGGGAAGGTTGTAGTGGACACGGTTGTGCTCATCCCAGAGCCCTGTTCAGGGCCAGCACACTCGTGCCTCTGTGGCTGGGAATATCCACTGTGGGTGGGCAATGACTGGCTGAGCCCCTGCCTCTGTTTGCAACAACGCTGAGGGGTCATGCCAGCTCCAGAGGGCCCCGTTAGGACTGGCTGAGGTCTTCGCTGCAACCACCTTGCAGAGCATATCCACCTTCCTCACCTGCTTCCAGGTGAAGCTCCTGAGGTCTCTCTCCAAGACAGCTTCTGTATATGACTCTCTGTCTCAGAGTCAACTTCCAAGGAACCCAATCTAAGAGAACAGTGTTCCCTGGGTATTCATAGGTGACTGGCACCAGGATACCCTACAGATTCCCAAAATTTTTTATGCTCCAGTCCCTTATATAAAATGGTGTAGTATTTGCAGAGAACCTATATACATCCTTTAGTATAATTTCAATCATTTCTATAATGCCTAATACAATGTAAATACTATATACTAGCTGCTATATTGTATTGATTAGGGAATATTGACAAGCAATAAATGTGAGTACATGTTCAATACAGATGTAGTTTTCTTTTTCCAAATATTTTCAATGCACAGTTGATTGAAGCCACTGACAAAGAACCTATGGATGCAGGGTGCCAACTGTGTATTGGATTGGTTTTCCTGGAAGCAGAGTCTACAAGGAGGATTCAAGTGCAGATAGTTTTATTAGGACGGTAATTGTAGATACAGAGAGTGAAGGAGTAGGAGGAGTAAAATAAGAAAGGAAAAGGGCCAATAAAAGTGTGCCATCAAGCTGCTTCCTGTTGTAAGCAACCGGGGATCAGTTCCTCTGGGGATGTCTGAGGAGTACATAGAATGTGGCTGATTTATCTCACCAGAGCACAGGACATTGGGGGTTATTTATCTATATGCTACTGCCCCCAGTTACTTAAGGATTATCCCTAGAGACACTAGTGACTCCAGGCTCACTGCTGTTCTGTACATAAACTGGGCAATTTGTCAAGGTTCCTGTGAGTACTCTAATGCAGAAAATCAGAGCAGCCCTTGCGGTGGGTTTCTGGGCAGCTTGCAAGCACCCTCTCTTACTTCACTTTCTGGTCCCATAACAAAATACTAGACACTGAGGAAGTTACCAAGGAAGCAGGTTTATGTTGGCTTATGGTTCTGGAAGTCCGAGAGCACAGCACCAGTATTTCCTTGGTTTCTCATGAAAGCCACTTGGTGCTCGTGTCCTGGCAGAAAATGTCGAAAGGGCCGTGGGTGTGTACAGAAACAGCACCTGAGAGAGGAGACAAAGGAGCTGACCTAGAGGCAAGTATTGTGGCACAGCATCCCATAGCCCTGTGCCCGAGGGCCAGGGATTGAGTCCTGGATCTGCTTCCCATCCAGCTTTCTGCTAGCACGCACCCTGGGAGGCAGCAGGTGGTGACTCAAGTGCTTGGGTCCCTGCCACTCTTGTGGGAGACCGGAGTGGAATTCCTGGCTCTTGGCTTTAGCCTGCCTCAATGCTGGCTATTGTAGGCATTTGAGGATGGACGATCTTTCTCTGTCTCTCTCCCACTATTCAATCTTTAAAAAAAAATAAAACTGAGTATTTTTTAAAAAGGAGCTGACCTGCTTTATAACAGCCCACTCGCACAATAGCTAACTTATTCTCATGGGAAGCACATTTATCACTTAATGAAGGTGGAACCCTCATGACCTAATTATCTTTTAATGGTCCCACAACCTCTCAGCATGTCTGCATGGGGAACCAAGCCTCAACATTAGTTTCGGTGGGGATACAGCATATCCAAACCGAGCAAACACAATCTGCCACAGTCAAAATCAGAGGGTGCTGAGGGTCTTTGGTGTGGGACTCAAAAGTGTCTTCTAACCAGGGAAAGGAGGAAGAGCCTTTCATTTGACAAGACTCAGAGAGCTGACATGTGGAATTTCTGGGTGAACTAGACCATCTCACATCGAAGGTACTTGTGTGGCACTGAGCTGACAGTGAAAAGAAAGGATGCAGAAAATTCAAAAGGAGCCCAATTAAAAGGTCTTTCATTTACTTGCCTGCTGAGCTGGCTGACTGGTCATTTTTTTGTTCCTCTCCTTTCTGTGTAAAGCTAGATATGTAAGGGTAGGCATTTGGCACAGTAGTTACAACACTACTTTGGGTTGCCTGAAACCCCTATGAGAGTGCCTGGGTTCGAGTTCTGGCTCTGTTTCCAACTCCAGATTCCTGCTAATGTGCTCTCTGGAAGGCAGCAGGTGTTGGTTCAAGTATTTGGGTTCTTGGAACCCACATGAGAGACCAGGATTGAGTTTCAGGCTCCTGACTTCAGCCTTACTCAGTCCTGTCTTTTGCAGGCATTTGAGGGAGTGGACCAGTGAATGGGGGCTCTCTCTGTCTCTGCCTCTGTTTCTGGCTCTCTGCCTTTCAAATAAATAAAAAATAAATACAATTTTAAAAAGCTAGACAGGTAAAAGTTAAGTACTGAAATGAAGTCTGAGGACATTCAAACTGTGTTAATGTATATTTATTTCCAGAGGTAGAAAGAAGAGAAAATAGCATTGGTTCCTGCAGAAAGTTACAGAGAGAAAAATGAATGAGAAAACAGCAATGACTGACCTTTGCTCACTCTGAAATGTCTAGACGAGTGATCCTCAGAGCATGGTCCCCAGATCAGCAATGTCAATATCACCAGTGTATTTGTTAGAAATGCACATTCTTGTGTCCTACCCCAGACCGGTGGAATCAAAAATTGTCTGGGTGGACCTGACACTCTGTGCTTTAGCAAGCCCCCACCCCAGGGAATTCTTTTTCTTACTTCCCATGTTTATTGCAGCTCGATTCACAATGGCTAAGATATGGAATCAATCCAGATGTCCATCAACTGATGACTGGATGAAGATAATGTGCTATATATACACTATGGAATACTACTCAGCCATAAAAAGAATGAAGTCTTGTCTTTTGCAAAGAAAAATGGATGTGACTGGAAACCATTATACTTAGTGAAATAAACCAGTCCACAAAAAACAAATATCATATGTTTTCCTGATCTGTGTTAACTAATAGTGTAGAAACAAATGTAATGTGTATGAGTGAAATTGATGTTTTGAGATTTGATTATTGTTTACAATCCTTGTCTCCACTGTTGAGGAAGAGTGGTGTTTCTTCTATTTGTTGACTTCTTCACTTAGCAGAGTTAGGCTTATAATTATAAAATAAACCACAAGTATGTCATTAATTTAAAAAAAAATTAAAAGGAATAGTAAGAAAGGAAGGAGGAGGAGGGGTTGGGAGCATGGGTGGGTGGGAGGGGGGAAAGTAGTACTATGTTGCTAAATCTGTATATATGAAATACATGAAACTTGTTCACCTTATATAAATAAGTTATTTGAAAGTTTATTTATATGAAAAGTAGAGAGAGAGAGAGAGAGAGAGAGATCTTTTCTCTGCTGGTTCACTACCCAAATGCTCGTAGTGGTCAGGGCTGGCCCAGGGCCAAAGCTGTGAGCCAGAAACTCAGCTGAGATCTCCCAGTTGGTTGGCAGGCACCCAATGGCTTGGGTCATCACTACAGCTTCCCAGGGTCTGCATTAACAGGAAACAAATCAGGAGCCACAGCTGGGGATTGAACCCAGGGATTTCGAGGTAAGATATGGGATACAAGAATCCTGAGCAGTGTCTTCATTGCTATGCTAAATACTCAGTGGCCGCACCCCACCCTCAACTCCAGGGGATTCTGATGCTAGCTAAAGTCTAAAAACCACCTGTTTAGTTCTAGACCATTCCCTTGTACCTATGATTTTAGTAACTGAATCATAAGTCTCACTCACAAATGTTGTTACAGGTAGGCTTGGTTTCACAACAACATGATACAAAGTGAAATTATTCAACAAGCTTTCCCTTTGCTAGTTAGTCTCTGTTTTGAATAGGTAGCATATGAAGAATTTTCAAGATTTAGAAAACACCTAGGACATAACTTTTAGTCTTTTATGCCTCTCTAGTCTGTCATTGCCTGTTTCTCCTCTCCTCTCCCAACAAACACGGACTGATCATCTACAATGTGCTAAGCATGGGTCTGCATGCCAGGAATATGGCAGTGAAGAAAACAGATGCATATTGTTGTCCTCTTGGAGTCTGGATTCTGCTGTGGGGTGAGGGGAGAGAAAGGGAATGAGAATAGTCATCAAAGAGTACAGAAATTACGCATTATATCAGGGTGAAAAGTGTTGTAGAGAAAAAACAAATTAGGGGAGATAGGTAACGCTGGGGAAGGTGGCAGGCAGGTTGCAGCTGTAAGCAGGGTGGTCAAGGGAGACTGAAGTGACACTGGAACCAAGTTTTGGAAGAGATGAGGGGGATGACTGGGCAGAGAATTTGGGAGAGGAAATTTCCAGGCCCAGGAGAAGCAAGAGCAGTCCTATGCCTTGAAGTGGGAGTGTGCCTCTAGCACACTGAGTCTAGACACAGAAAATGCTTTGTGACTAGAGAGCTTTACTGGCAACTCTTGGAAACTGAGCCGGGAAACCCTAGCTAATAATAGCATTTGAATCCATATTTAAGGTCAGTTTATGTATAATATGTAGTTAGATGACTACCATCACTCCTTTAAACACAGAGGCAAATACGTATAAATAAACTGATGTTCATTTTATTTATAACATGTACTTATAAGTATATCTATAATAACATATTTTCAGTATATATTTGTAAAATTTATTTATAAAAATAAATATAAATAAGACTGGGCTTTAGTTTTATTTTAAAGATTTATTTACTTAATTGAAAGGCAGAGTGAGAGAGAGAGAGAGAGAGAGAGAGAGAGACAGGGAGAGAGAGATTTTTCATCCACTTATTCACTCCCCAAATAGCCACACAGCTGGGGCTAGGCCTGGCCAAAACCAGGATCCCAGAACTCCATCCAGGTCTCGCACTTGGATGCAGGGGCCAAGCAATTTGGCCATCATTCACTGGTTTCCAAGGTGCATTAGTAGGAAGCTGGATTGGAAGTGGAGCAGCTGGGACTGCAACTGGTACTCATATGGGATGGCACGGGTTGCAGGCAGCAGCTTAACCAATCTATGGTGCAGCAACTCCAGCCCCTGAGCTGTAGTTTTAAGGAGGCAAAGAACTTCTGAAAGATGAGATTGTTTCTTCTGTTAACAAACCCTTGGTTTTTTTAAAAAAAATGTAATGACTTCTGAAGTCATGTTCAATGAAACAAGTGCCAGCTCTGAGTCCAACAAGAGGAGATGCAAATTAGGGGGTGGAGGGTGGGGGAAGTGGTGATGCTGGCCTGTCAGCTTTGCCTCAACATTGCCTTTCCTTTGTGGTTTTAAATGTGTACGACTTCAATTTGCTTTAGTCTCATTTCAGGTTCAGACAATTCCATATTATAAATAACCTTTTGGAAAAATTGCAAAGTGGTGACTTAATAGCAATCATTTCCTTGTGGTTATGTAAGAAAATTAGTAAGGATCTCAGGGTGGGTAATTCCATCCTAGCTAATAACTTGGACTGTTTCTGACTTTGAGGCAATTGGCAGTTGGGGCTGGATAGCTGGGCTGGTCACAAGTACAGCTGAGCTTCAAGCGATTATGAGAAAAACCTGCTGATGTGCAGCTTTGGACTTTTCCATGTCAGCACTCTATGTCTTGATGCAGGTTCAACAGAAACCATGTCTGCTTGGAAAGTGCAGTCCCCGACACAGTCTTTGCTAATACATTTGCCAGAGATGATGATTTATTCCATGTACTAAGCCTAGGGGAACTTTTCCAGTCAGCACTGGGAAGCATCCCGAAGGCAGTCCTGGTTCTCACTGTAGTTGGCAGAGTTATTCTCTCCATATGCTTCCAGATTGCCCACTCCCCCTTCCCTATACACACACACACACACACACACACACACTGTCATGCTGTCTGTCAGCAGGTTTGCAGGAAGCCTGTGAACTACTTATGAATTACTTATAATTACTTACACCCCTCATAAGTGAATTGCTGTGTAGTCTACAACTACTGAATTCTGGGTGTTCAGTTCCATAAACAGTTCTTTGTTGAGTGATGCACCCTGTTGAAGACCTCCCCTTTTGAGGGATGTTTAAGAAATCAGATGTGAGGGCCGGCGCTGTGGCTCACTTGGTTAATCCTCTGCCTGAGGCGCCGGCATCCCATATGGGCGCCGGGTTCTAGTCCCGGTTGCTCCTCTTCCAGTCCAGCTCTCTGCTATGGCCCGGGAGTGCAGTGGAGGATGGCCCAAGTGCTTGGGCCCTGCACCCGCATGGGAGACCAGGAGGAAGCACCTGGCTCCTGGCTTCCGATCTGCGCAGCGCACCGGCCATGGCGGCCATTTGGGGAGTGAACCAATGAAGGAAGACCTTTCTCTCTGTCTCTCTCTCACACTGTCTAACTCTATCTGTCAAATAAAAAAAAGAAATTATATGTGAGGAGGTTTTGGAGCAGCTTTGACTTAAAACAAGGGGAGGATAAGAGTAGCAATTCTCAGTCTTTTCAGATTTTTTTATTTTGAAAAACCTGTTAAAAATCCATGTATTTAGGGAAGCTGCTGCAGTGGTTATTCTTTCAGTATCCACTGATTGAGGAAATATTTTATAGGGGCTGGCGCTGTGGCGCAGTGGGTTAAAGCCCTGGCCTGAAGCGCCGGCATCCCATATGGGCGCCGGTCCTAGTCCCAGCTGCTCCTCTTCCAATCCAGCTCTCTGCTATGGCCTGGGAAAGCAGTAGAAGATGGCCCACGTCCTTGGGCCCCTTACCCATGTGGGAGACCTGGAAGAGGCTCCTGGCCCCTGGCTTCGGATCGGCACAGCTCCGGCCGTTGCAGCCATCTGGGGAGTGAACCAGAGGATGGAAGACCACTCTCTCGTTCTCTCTGCCTCTCCTCTCTCTGTGTAACTGACTTTCAAATAAATAAATAAATAAATCTTTTTTAAAAAAAGAAATATATTATAGATATGATCATTTAAAACATCACTTTATTGACTTACTTAGATTTTTAACTTTACTTGTCACAGCAGCACCTATATATAATTTGAAAAAAATTAATAGCTCCTACATGCATGAGGTATATAATTTATTTAACTGGTCCATGAATGAATTCATGATTTTCTATACCCCCTTCCATGAAGCCTACAGTCCAAAGGCTGAGAATGCAGGCTGAAACAGCATTTCAGAGTGAACTCTTTTAGCACCTGATAGTCCTCTAACTCTACCCTCAACAACACACAGTTTGTTAAATGCCTACATTTTCTCGAGATGGGTGGGACAAGGCAGGAAAAATATCCTCACAATGACTACCAGAACCTACCCATCTATACCAACGCGGAGACAGAAGGACCCATTTGGGGTTGTTGTGCAGATGTTTCAGCCTTGTGTCAGCATGCCATGTCCCTATCGCATCATCAGAGGGACATCAGACTTGCAGTTTTCCCTTTCCTGAGGGGGTTTACTTACGTCTTAAGGTCACAGTGGCTCTAATGGCATCGTTTATTTAGTCTCTTCTGTGATGATCTTCTCCTGCCTGTGCTACATGAGGCTTCCTATGGTGTGGTTCCTTCCACACCAACCTTCCTTCCAACCACAGGAACCGCACCATAGGAAGCCCACCTGAGGACCTGGTGGCAGTTGTGGTGGTGGTGGTAGTGGTAGTGTGTGTCATTCGTTTAAGTACAAAAGACTCAGTGTCGATTTTTATTCTGAAAAAATACTTGGAGGGGCCGGCACTGTGGCCCCTGCACCTGCATGGGAGACCCAGAAGAAGCTCTTGGCTGCTGACTTCAGATTGGCCCAGCTCTGGCCTTTGCTGCCATTTAGGGAGTGAACCAGTGGATGGAAGACCTCTGTCTTTCTGTGTCTTTACCTCTCTCTGTAACTCTGTCTCTCAAATAAATAAAAATAAAATCTTTAAATAATAGTTGGAATAAAGGCTCCATTTTCTCTGTAGCTCAGGTTAGTAAGGTTTTATTTTGTTTTTTAAAATGTAATAATTTGTAAACTTGAATTTCTAAACAAGAAATTTGCCCTTCTCCAGATGTTAGTGAAATGGCCTTGGAGGGGGCTCCAGTTGTTTCTCTCATTTCTGTGCTGGGTGTGTGTGTTTTACAGACCTTGTCACATGCAGGACTCACATAGACCTTTTAAAGTGAATTAAAAAGCCTTCCACGGGCTGCCAGATCTGCACAGGAGCATTCCTCTCTAACCTTTTGTACCAGATAAAAAAAACCTCCGACAATCAAGGATGCTGCCAAATTTCAAATGAAGTGTTCAGAGTAAATTCAATAAGCTGTGGAATTCGGTCAGCTTCAGAGTGACTCACGTTCTTGGTTCAGCACAAGCCAGAGAACTGATGGGAACTGAACTTCTTCTTTTGAAGACCGGCCTGCAATCTGGCTCTTTTCCACAGAGTCCCTCCCTGGCTGCCACCAAGCACCTATAATGTTTCCAACCATAGGAGACTGTTGCCCAAAGTCTCATGGGAATGCTGTTGTCAAAAAGTGTTTGCTCTCTTGTTCAGGTTGGAAAACTCTCACACCATAGTCCCTGCTTGGAGATGCACAATGCACAATAATGTATCAAACTTGAGCTTTTCTGCAGAAAAAAAAATGGTTCGTTTTGTTTAATAGTATTTTCCAGATATGTTTGATCATACTACCTGGTTTTCCCCCAATAAGCTGTAACAGCTTACCAAAGAGCATGCAATACCCCACAAAGGACTGGATTGAACGTGCTGTGAAAGATAACCCTCTGATACATAAATCTTGTAAAAGTCATAGTTTCCTGTGTTAAGCACAAAGGATGTATTCCCAGCAGAGATCACTAGGAGACTTTTGGTGAGCAGAACGCCTGGTTGCCCTAGTTTCTTGCAGGAGAACTCTCTGGTTGGTGGCAACAAAATATTCCATCTCTTCTGAGAGGGGTTCTGCTAGATCACAGGGCCAAGTCCCTTTTGCCCCCAAATATATCATCCAAAACGCCACCTTATATGTATGGTTGCAGAAACTGCTTTTTTTTTTATCTTTTATTTAATGAATATAAATTTCCAAAGTACGACTCATGGGTTACAATGGCCTCCCCCCCCCATACCGTCCCTCCCACCCACAACCCTCCGCTTTCCCACTCCCTCTCCCCTTCCATTCACATCAAGATTCATTTTTGATTATCTTAATATACAGAAGATCAGCTTAGTATACCTTAAGTAAGGATTTCAACAGTTTGCTCCCACACAGAAACATAAAGTGAAAAATAATGGATGATTTTTTTTAAATGATGATGAAATCAGATCAGACCTATTGTCATGTTTAATCCCAGTGAGAGTCAAGTTGGGAATTGATAATTTCTTTTTTTTTTTTTTTAACAGAAGATCAGTTTAGTATACATTAAGTAAAGATTTCAATCGTTTGCACCCCCATAGAAACACAAAGTGAAATATACTGTTTGAGTACTCGTTATAGCATTAAGCCTCAATGTACAGCACATTAAGGACAGAGATCCTACATGAGGAGTAAGTGCACAGTGACTCCTGTTGTTGACTTTACAAATTGACACTCCTGTTTATGGCATCAGTAATCTCTCTATGCACCAGTCATGAGTTTCCAAGGCTATGGAAGCCCCTTGAGTTCTCCGACTCTTATCTTGTTTAGACACGGTCATAGTCAAAGTGGAGGTTCTCTCCTCCCTTCAGAGAAAGGCACCTCCTTCTTTGAAGACCTGTTCTTTCCACTGGTATCTCACTCACAGAGATCTTTTTGCCAGAGTGTCTTGGCTTTCCATGCCTGAAATACTCTCATGGGCTTTTCAGCCAGATCCGAGTGCCTTAAGGGCTAATTCTGAGGCCAGAGTGCTGTTTAGGACATCCGCCATTCTATGAGTCTGCTGAGTATCTCACTTCCCATGTTGGATCACTCTCCCCTTTATTTATTCTATCGGTTAGTGTTAGCAGGTACTAGACTTGTTTATGTGCTCCCTTTGACTCTTAGTCCTTTCATTATGATCAATTGTGAACTGAAATTGATCACTTGGAATAGTGAGATGGCATTGGTACATGCCACCTTGATGGGATTGAACTGGAATCCCCTGGTATGTTTCCAACTCTACCAATTGGGGCAAGTCAGCCCGAGCATGCCCCAAATTATACATCTCTTCCCTCTCTTATTCCCACTCTTATGTTTAACAGGGATCACATTTCAGTTAATTTTCAACACTTAAGAATAACTGTGTGATAATTACAGAATTAAACCAGTCATATTAAGTAGAACAGACAAAAAAAATACTAAGAGGGATAATGTATTAAGTTGTCCATTAACAGTCAGGGCTATGCTGATCAAGTCACCGTTTCTCATAGTGTCCATTTCACTTCAGGAGGTTTCCTTTTTGGTGTTCAGTCAGTTGTCACCGATCAGGGAGAACATATGGTATTTGTCCCTTTGGGACTGGCTTACTTCACTCAGCATGATGTGTTCCAGATTCCTCCATTTTGTTGCAAATGACTGGATTTCGTTGTTTCTTACTGCGGTATAGTATTCTAAAGAATACATATCCCATAATTTCTTTATCCAGTCTACCGTTGATGGGCATTTAGGTTGGTTCCAGGTCTTGGCTATTGTGAATTGTGCTGCAATAAACATTAAGGTGCAGACCGCTTTTTTGTTTGTCAATTTAAACTCCTTTGGGTAAATTCCAAGGAGTGGGATGGCTGGGTCGAACGGTAGGGTTATATTCAGGTTTCTGAGGAATCTCCAGATTGACTTCCATAGTGGCTTACTTAACCAGTTTGCATTCCCACCAACAGTGGGTTAGTGTCCCTTTTTCCCCACATCCTCGCCAGCATCTGTTGTTGGTAGATTTCTGTATGTGAGCCATTCTAACCAGGGTGAGGTGAAACCTCATTGTGCTTTTGATTTGCATTTCCCTGATTGCTAGTGACCTTGAACATTTTTTCATGTGCCTGTTGGCCATTTGGATTTCCTCTTTTGAAAAATGTCTATTGAAGTCCTTGGCCCATCTCTTAAGTGGGTTGTTGGTTTTGTTTTTGTGGAGTTTCTTGATCTCTTTGTAGATTCTGGTTATTAACCCTTTATCTGTTGCATAGTTTGCAAATATTTTTTCCCATTCTGTCGGTTGTCTCTTCACTCTCCTGTTTCTTTTGCAGTACAGAAACTTCTCAATTTGATGCAATCCCAATAGTTGATTTTGGCTTTGACTGCCTGTGCCTCCTGGGTCTTTTCCAGAAATTCTTTGCCTGTGCCAATATCTTGAAGGGTTTCTCCAATGTTCTCTAATAACTTAATGGTGTCAGGACGTAGATTTAGGTCTTTAATCCACGTTGAGTGGATTTTTGTGTAAGGTGTAAGGTAGGGGTCTTGCTTCATGCTGCAGAAACTGCTTTTAGCACACCATACTACCGTGATCTGGCTCTACAACTTACTTTTATACTACTGGTGCCATCTTGCTCTTTTGCCCATTGTGTGTAAGAAAAGAGCAGGCATAACCCATGTGCAGTGCCTTTGCAACTCTGCAGGCACGCATGCCCAGTTGCTTATGAGATATATTCAGAACCTAACACAGCAGGGCTGTCCTTCGTGTGCTCCAGAACCAGTTTCCGGGAAGAACGCTTTGGCCTGTTATTACTCATTCCCAAGCCCCTTAACTGGGTCAGGAGAGCTTGAACACTGAACATAATTTGAATTCTGTAGTAAGGGCAGAGTCAGGGGCCTAGCAGAAAACAAGTGGCACTCTCAGAGGGCTTTAACTGTCAGAAAGTTTATCAGAGAGTTCCTGGGTGGGGGTGGGGGGGTAAAGTTAAGCAAAAAGGGAAGGGACAGCACACCGAAAATCCCAACAGCAGGAAGTTGTTGCTGCCCTGTGACTTCCCATTTTAAAGTCAGCTCATCTTGATTTTATGAAAATAAAATTAAGTGACAGTGTTTCAAATGATCCACTTGAAGGTCACACCAAAGTCAGATACAATTCTGAGTTTCTTGAAAGGAATTATGCCTTAGGACAACTCTTGAAATTAAGCTTCTGTCTTATTGTAAGTCAGGGAAATAATAATTATAATTAACTGGGGGCAGGAGTTACGTGGTTAAGATGCCAGTTGGGAGGTCCATGTCCCACATTGGAGTACCTGAGATTCATTCCTGACTCTAGCTTCCTGCTAATGCAGATCCTGGAAAGCAATGGCGATGGCTCAAATAATTGGATCCCTGCCATCCACGTACAAGACACTGATTGAGTTCCCAGCTCCCAGCTTCAGCCCAGTTTTGTCCTGGCCATTGTGGGCATTTGGCATGCGAATCAGTATTTGGGAGCTTGATCCTCTCTCTCTCTCTCTCTCTCTCTCCACCTCTAAAATGAAAAATAAGTAAATGAGTTTAGAAAATTAACTGTGGACATGCATAGGCCAGTTCTGGAGAACCTTATGGAAGTTCACCCTCCTCTAATCCCATTTTTCAATTGGTCACTAAGAACAACAAAAGCAAATTTATTTTTTTCTTTTTTTTTAACTTTTATTTAATGAATATAAATTTCCAAAGTACAACTTATGGATTACAATGGCTTCCCCCCCATAATGTCCCTCCCACCCGCAACCCTCCCCTTTCCCACTCCCTCTCCCCTTCCATTCACATCAAGATTGATTTTTGATTCTCTTTATATACAGAAGATCAGTTTAGCATACATTGAGTAAAGATTTAAACAGTTTGCTCCCACACAGAAACATAAAGTGAAAAATACTGTTTGAGTACTAGTTATAGCATTAAATCTCAATATACAGCACACTAAGGACAAAGATCCTACATGAGGAGTAAGTGCACAGTGACTCCTGTTGTTGACTTCACAAATTGACACTCTTGTTTATGGCATCAGTAATCACCCTAGGCTCTTGTCATGAGTTTCCAAGGCTATGGAAGCCCCCTGAGTTCACCAACTCTGATCATATTTAGACAAGGCCATGGTCAAAGTGGAAGTTCTCTCCTCCCTTCAGAGAAAGGTACCTCCTTCTTTGATGACCCATTCTTTCCACTGGGATCTCACTCACGGAGATCTTTCATTTAGGTTTTTTTTTTTTTTTCCCCAGAGTGTCTTGGCTTTCCATGCCTGAAATACTCTCATGGGCTTTTCAGCCAGATCTGCACACCTTAAGGGCTGATTCTGAGGCCAGAGTGCTGTTTAGGACATCTGCCATTCTATGGGTCTGCTGTGTATCTCACTTCCCATGTTGGATCGTTCTCTCCCTTTTTTATTCTATCAGCTAGTATTTGCTGACACTATTCTTGTTTATGTGATCCCTTTGGTTCTTAGTCCTATCATTATGATCAATTGTGAACAGAAATTGATCACTGGGACTAGTGAGATGGCATTGGTACATGCCACCTTGATGGGATTGAATTGGAGTCCCCTGGTATGTTTCTAACTCTACCATTTGAGGTAAGTCAGCTTGAGCATGTCCCAAATTGCACATCTCTTCCCTCTCTTATTCCCACTCTCATATTTAACAGCAATCACTTTTCAGTTAAGTTTCAGCACTTAAGAAAAATTGTGTATTGATTACAGTATTCAACCAAAAGTATTAAGTAGAACAAACAAAAAAAAATACTAAGAGGGATAACATATTAAGTTGCTCATCAACAGTCAGGGTGAGGGCTGATCAAGTCACTGTTTCTCATAGTGTTCAATTCACTTTAACAGGTTTCCTTTTTGGTGCTCAGTTAGTTGTCACCTATCAGGGAGAACAAGTGGTATTTGTCCCTTTGGGATTGGCTTATTTCACTCAGCATAATGTTTTCCAAATTCCTAACAGGGATCACTTTTCAGTTAAAATTTAAACACCTAAGAATAATTGTGTGTTAATTACAGAGTTCAACCAATGGTACTAGGACAAAAAAAATACTAAAATGGATAAAGTATTACATTGTACATCAAGTCAGGACAAGAGCTAATCAAGTCTGCGGTGACTGTTCCTCGCCACCGCCAGAGAATTAGGCAGGCTGCCCGCAGCTTGCCTTGACTGAAGAGGGGAAAGTGCACCACCCGCCACTCAGCCTTCCCCAAACCCGGGGGACAATCAGGCGCTGTGTGGAGCCCAGTCGAAGCAGGGTCTCACTGTATTGTAAAAGGGAGGTGTATATATAGCTGAGGTACAGAGCGGATGGTACAGAGCAGATGAGCTGATGTGGGCAAGGGGTAGGGTGTTGTGATGCAAAAGGGTCTTAGCCACTCCTGTTATACCACCTTAATGATCCTTAGGCAGAAGTGCCCTGGGGCTGGGGTGTTTGCTACCAGGGATTTGAAACTTAAAGTCAGGTTTTCAAATCTGAGGCAGGCTCAGGAAGTTCCTCTAGGCCTCTCTGGATTCAGCGTCCCCCACACCTCCCCCTTTTTGTTTTAACACGCGGTCCCTGTCTTAGGTTGCCCCCAGCAGTCCTTGCCCTTACCCGTCATTGGTAACCCAGGCAGCTTGGCCATGAGCCCTGTCTTAGGTTGGTACAGGACGCTGGGTGCTTTACCCGTCTTGGGGTGTCGCGTGACTTGTAATTATGGGAGTGTGGTAAGCTTTCTCCACAGCCTGTCTTAGGTTGTTCCGGTCCATCCGGAATCTTACCCGTCATTGGCAATGTGGAGAGCACCAGGGGCGCTTCCCCAGTTTAGGGGATCGTAACCCTCTGTGGCTACCAGCCTCTGGTAGTGAATCTCAACTTGTCTTACCCTTGTTGCCTCTAGGCACTGTTGTATAAACTGTATAAGCCTATTCATTATGCATGGGCCAATAGCAAGGATTAAAAGCAGGGCAAGAAGCAGTCCAAGAAGAGGGAGGAGCTAGGGCAAGAGTCCATTAAGGCCCATCCAAAAGGGGCTTTCTTGGAGTTCTCTTCGTCTTTTTCCAGGTCCTCCTGAAGTGTTTTGATGATCATGTTTGGGTCATCGAATCCCCCATCACTGGGCTGGGCACTTCTTGTCAGGATCACAGTGAAGAGTAGCGTCTGCATCATCACCTGCCTCTAGATCTCTGTCCGTTTCTGGAAGAGGAAAGACAAGGGGATCTCCCTCAGGGGCAAACCGCTCCCTGGGTGGGTTGTTACTTGTATCAGGCATAGGCCTGATATTTCTGGCTGGTATCCAAATCGGAGTCACTCCCCTAAGGGGAACACACAGCCAAATCCTCTTCCCAACTGAATCAGTGGGTCAGGCCCTCTCCAGAGTCAGGTGAGAGGGTCTCTCCATCTAACAAGCATCTGTGGTTTAGGGGTTAAATGTCCCCAATGTTTTTGGAATCTTGATTCCCTTGACCCTTTTGAAAAATTTAAAATATTGATGATAAACAAGGCCTTATGTAACTGTAGATGGGGGGTAGCCACTCCCCCTTTTTGTTTTAATAACTGCTTCTTGAGGCATTGATGGTTTCTTTCCACAATAGCCTGTCCCTGTGGGTTGTGAGGAATTTTAGTAGAGTGTTGAATTATTTTACATCTTGGCAGCACTTTTAATCTAAACATTTTGATTGGTTATTATCTCTTTAAGATGAGAGATACATCTTTTGACATCTCCAGGGGCCCTTTTGGAGATGCCAAAATTTTAGAGAATTTAGACCTTTGATTTTTAGAAAGTTTGTTAAAGGTGCCAAGAGAACTTAGAGTATCTGGTTAAAATAGAATTTTTTAACATCCTGAAATGACAGTCATTTAATTAGGGTGATTTTAACATCTTTAGACCAGATTTGATGATATTTATGTAGCTTTTTAAGACTTAATTTTTTTATTAATTTAAACTGAGACAGTAGAGTATACAATAGATTACCTTGGCAGAACATGAATTTATGTTTTTTGTTGTTGAATAAACCAGAAATAAAAACCTTAAACATAGGAGTTAGCACACAAAATCCTTACATAGCTCAGAACTATTTAACAGAGCTAAAAAGAGCTTACAGGACCTAAATCTAGAAATGGCAGAGTAACCAATTAAGTAGACACTGTTAAAAAGAGACACTACAGTTTTTGCAAAAACAGATCGGTAAAGGAAACAAGTTTAAAGCATATTAAGGACATGTAAAGACTTGTATACACAGAATTAAGACCACTTTAGCTGGAAAGCAAAAACATGAATACAACATAAGTCTGACATCATTTACAATATTTTAATACATTTTGTATAATTTGAATTGACTCAAACAGTTGTTACTTTAACAAATTTAGAGTCCCATCCTTTGAGAGTTCCAGGGATCCGACTGGAAGTCCCAAAGTTGGTAGACTGCATTTGAGTATTTAAACTGTTAGAGAGTCAAACCGCTCAGCCAAAAACTAGTACATATAACCTGAGTATTTTAACCAAGGCTGTGGGGTAGATCTGATTAGGGTTAGGTAATCACTCAAACATTAAAGACAGACAAATCCAATAAAACGCGAAACCTTCAAGACACCTGCAAACTCTCAGATAAGTTAGCTATAGCAGCACAGAAAAGAGCTGGTCATCAGCGTAGGAGCCTATGGTTTAGGACAGGGAAACACATCCTGAAACAAAGCGGCAGGGAATGAGAGACTTCTGTAGGGCTGGAGGAAAAGTTTTATGAACTGCAAAGAAAGACTCATCAGGTTGGGCACGGTTAATGGATTGAGGTTTTTCTTTCCTTAGGTAAGGCCAGTTCCCTTCCCCACTCCTAGTGAGGAGGGCATTGAATTGTAAATGGAGAGGAAAAAAGCAGACCTAGAGCGCTCTCCCTAGAGACATCTGGCCACGCCTGCCTATTAGCTTTGGCCGATTCCTGTATTTCTCCTTGTTAATATGCCACCCACCCGTTTAATGAATTGTGGGCCACTGAGAGTAGCCTTTGCGCAATCAAGCCAATCCTTAGACACACAGGGGTGATATGCTGTGTCCTGAAGGAGAGTAAGCGCCCATGGTGAATTGGGGCCGTCCTCAGTAACCGCCTTGCGGAGCTCCTTGAGGTCTTTGGCCTCCCAGGGGTACCAAGCTTGCGGCCTGGCTCCCCTAGGCTCTAAGTTGACCGGGAAGGCCTGGGTTTTGGTACTGGTCGTGAACCGCCCCCTCCCGCCCGAGGAGAAGGAGGGGGGCGATCCAATGCACATGCCCAATCCCCTCCAGGATCTCACCACGACTTGAGGTCACCCGTCCCCACCTTAGCCGCCACTTGCGGAACATAGGAGGCAGGAAGTTCCCTTTGTCCCTGAGCCCTTTCAGGGGGAAGGGGAGTTGTGGCTGTAGGCACATCTATGCCTGCCTCCCCTGCCCCTGCCTTCCTCAGGCTCAGAGCGGCTCGCTGTTTGCTAAAGTCAGCCCATGCTTCTTCCTCCCTGTGCTCTTTTCTCTGTGGCTGACACCTGATCCAGCCCACCCTCCTGGCAACAACAATGGGGTGAGCCCTTCTCCAACCCCCGGGAAGGCCGGACCTAAGGCACCCATCACAAGGCCCTTATCATCTCCCTGATGTTGGGAGAATGTCTTAGCAGCTTCGCTGCAGGCTGGGGAGGAGGCTTCACCACCTGGTTCCCTTACAGGGGGAAGCAGGCACTCCGGGTGAAATGAGCTTTGAGAGCTGAGATGGCAGGGAAGAACCCCAGTGGAGGGGCGATCCCCAAATGTTTCTCTCTATCTATGGCTATTTTCTCAACCCTTGCCCATGTGGTCCAGGAAAAGTGTTCCAAACCTCTGGACCTGAGCATGAGGCGCAAGGCCTTCAGGGCTGGGTCATTTCTTGCTGAAGTTGCATTACCCATATTTTTAGGGTTTCACTTATCCCGGCAAACCGCTTGGCTTTGGCCGGACGTTCTGGTCGTGCCCCGTGTGCCCCACATTGGGCGCCAGCTGTGGTGACTGTTCCTCGCCATCGCCAGAGAATTAGGCAGGCTGCCCAGGAGCTTGCCTTGACCGAGGAGGGGAAAGTGTACCACCCGCCACTCAGCCTTCCCCAAACCCGGGGGACAATCAGGCGCGGTGTGGAGCCCAGTCGAAGCAGGGTCTCACTGTATTGTAAAAGGGAGGTGTATATATAGCTGAGGTACAGAGTGGATGGTACAGAGCAGATGAGCTGATGTGGGCAAGGGGTAGGGTGTTGTGATGCAAAAGGGTCTTAGCCACTCCTGTTATACCACCTTAATGATCCTTAGGCAGAAGCGCCCTGGGGCTGGGGTGTTTGCTACCAGGGATTTGAAACTTAAAGTCAGGTTTTCAAATCTGAGGCAGGCTCAGGAAGTTTCCTCTAGCAAATTTAAAGAGGAAAAGGAAGTTTGTAAGAATAGCCTGAGGGGTCTAACTAAGACTTATATTTTGGGGCCCTTATTCAAGTGTAAGGTTAAAAGAAAGTAATGTGTTAGTAATACTTAAAGTATCAAAATTTGATAATGAGTTGCAAATATTAAAAATGATTAAGGTATTCCTTGTATTCTGTCACCCTTCTGGAGTGAGAAGAAGGTATGAACAGCTCGCTCTTGCAAGGAACGCCATCCCCATGTGGTCAGAATTCCACATGCCTACAGCTGCTCCAGATTTTGATATAAATACCAAAACAGTCCAAATGTAGTTTAATCAACTTTATTCATACAAATTCACACATTTCTAGATGAAGTGCTGGTCATTAATCAACTTTTGAGAACACTGATGTGAGTCTTGACATTGTATGGAGTGTATAAGATCTACACTTCTCCAGAAGGACTTAGTTAGAGAACTTTCAGATTTGTTGGTCACCTCTAGAGTATTGCTTCTTCTCCGTCTCTTTAGCAAGTGTACTGCTCTTTCCTTCTTTTCCTTGGAGTTATTTGTTAGCCTCCCATATACTGTCCCCCTAATTTATTAAAAATTTAGCTGCTATATCACAATTTTCATTCTTGCTATTCTGGGAGTAAATTAAATGTCTTCATGGAAGACTCATAGCTGTTCAGTTCTTTGACCTCTTCATCTGCAATGATTTTCTTCCCTACTTCCCCTTAGCCACCCAAGCCCAGAGTCAGACATGGGACATCATCACTGAAAACATACCATCTCCTCAGTTACTCTTGGACTTCTCACTCTATTCACAGCTTCCTAGCTTTCCAGCTTATTACTTAAATATACCCACTAGAACAGTTCTTTAATTTTGTAAGTCCCTCAATCCATCTATACTCTTTCCCTATGTACCACCCTTATCCTGATCTCACTCCCTTCTTTGTCCAGTGTAGATTAGATTACAACCTATCCTTTGTAAATAAATATTTATTTTTTTAAATTTGAGGAGCAAAGAGATAAATAATTAGAAAAATGCAGAGAGAGAGAGAGATAGATAAAAAGATCTGTCACCTGCTGGTTCACCCTCTCCCCCTAAATGCTCACAATGGCCAAGACTGGGCCAGGACAGAAACAGGGAACTGGAAACTCAGTCTAGGTCTCCCACACGGTTGGCATTGACTCAACTACTTGAGTCATCACTGATGCCTCACAGTGTCTGCATTAACAGGAAACTAGAATCGGGAGCTAGAGTCAGGAATCAAACCCATGCACTCCCATGTCGGATGCATGTGTCTTAATCACTAGACCAAACACTTGCCCCCCTTACTCCTGGAAATATCCTTAACTACCCTTTCTCCCTTTCCTTCAGCCACATCACTAATTCCTGGCTGAATTCAGAGATTTGCCATCTCCATGTTGGTCAATTGTATAGCTCACCATTGCTGGAGGAACTTCTAAACAGAGTAGATTATCATGATAAATTTGTGATCATCAAGTCTAACCAGGCTTTCATGTCTGCCCAGCAAGCCTACTTGCTCATCCTGTACTTGCTGAAATTACCATCTCACACCTTTTCTATCTTCCTTGAACTTCTGATGATCTCTTCCACTTCCACTTTCCCTTTGACCCTCAGTGGATTACTTTATTTCATACTTCATATAGAAATTGATTGCTATTGGCAGGGAACTCCCTTAACCTCTGACCAATGACTTTCAAAATTTACTTGTCTTTTAATTTATTTGCTCATTTCCCTCACTTTTACAATGGGCAATGTGCTCCTTATAACAAAGTCAAAACCTCCACTTTCCTATGGATTCCATCATTTCTGCTTTGTGGTGGAACTTCATTTCATTATTTTTTTTCTTTTTTCTCTCTTGTGTCTTTAGACTACCACAGTCTAAATTTCCCAATTTCTACAGTCTGAATTTCTGCTGAAAATTTAAACTTGATTTAAGTAATGCTATCAAAGAATGGAAGTAAAAAGACACATAAACACACACACACACACGCACACAAATCCACTCTACTTCTCCCTGGTATCATTCCCTGTCTAGCTCCCATCATGTATCTCTTCAAGAAAAAAACAACCAAGCTTCCCAAAATTGTAGTCTACACTTGCTGTCTCTGTTCCATTTTCTTATTTATTTATTTAATGTAGTTATTACTAGAGATCATCAACGTCTGATTCTTTTTTTCCCCAGCTGATGGAAATCTCCGTCTTCTGGCTCTTTTATCCCATGGGACCTCATGAATAGTCTGCCCAGGAGTAAGTGCACGAGTTTCCATGCTTTCTTCCTTTGTCACAGAAACTGAGGCAGTTGATATTGTAGGTGGTACAATTTTCAGATGATAGAGCCTCTGTCATCCTAGGTAGCCCCATGGTAGAAACCACTGGAGATCTACGTAGTATATGTTACATGACCAAGAAAGTTTTGCATGTTCAACCACTGGAATTTTGCTGATTTTTACAATAGTAACATATAGTTTATAGTGACTAATTTACTCTTCAGTTCATTCCACTCTGGCATTTTGTTGCCTACTGTCTACAATAGCCATTTTTTTTTGACAGGCAGAGTTAGACAGTGAGAGAGAGAGACAGAGAGAAAGGTCTTCCTTTGCTGTTGGTTCACTCCCCAAATGGCTGCTACGGCTGGCGTGCTGAGGCTGCCGCACTGTGCCCATCTGAAGCCAGGAGCCAGGTGCTTCCTCCTGGTCTCCCATGCAGGTGCAGGGCCCAAGGACTTGGGCCATCCTCTACTGCCTTCCTGGGCCACAGCAGAGAGCTGGACAGGAAGAGGAGCAACCGGGACAGAATCCGGCGCCCCAACCGGGACTAGAACTGGGGTGCCGGTGCTGCAGGTGGAGGATTAGCCTAGTGAGCCATGGCACAGACCCCAAGGCCACTTTTGATAAGGTCACTGATAGCTTCCATTTTGTTAAACACAATAAATACTTTTCAATCCTATTGTAAGTGGCCTCTCTGCCACATTCAGTATATAGCTTCGATGACACCAGTTTTTCCTTTGGTCATTCCTTGGTTATGTTTCATGGCTCCTTCTTTTCTTTCTTATCCTTTTTGAAAAAAAGTTTTGTTTATTTTTATCTATTTCAAAAGGTGGTACAGGGAGAGCTCTTCCATCTCCTCAAACGCCCAGAACAGCCAGGGTTGGGCCAGGCCCAAGCCAGGAGCCTGGAACTCCATCCAAGTCTCCCATGTGAGTGGCAGGGACCAAGCACTTGGGCCATCACCTGCTGCCTCCAAGAAGCTGGAATGAGGAGGGGAGCCAGGGCTCGACATCAAGCACTCTGATATGGAAAGTGGGCGTCCCCAACAGCGTCTTAACCTCTGCACCAAATGTCCTCTCCTCTTTCTTATCTTTATGTGCCGAGTTCCCAAAACTCAGCCTTAAAATCTTCAGCCATGTTGACCATCTCTCAGTTCTACCAAAGAACCACATTCCTTCTACCTCATGACCTTCACAATGACCTATTTCTTAGCCAGAAACAGAGGGGAATGGAAGAGTGAAGGAGGAAAGTACTGTGGTCTCCTCCTTATGTTTTAGATTTTCAACTTAACTGCTTGTTCTTTAGGGAGCATGTGCCGACCTCTCTAGACTAGGCTGTGCCCCCTCAGTTGTCCTGTATCATAGTATCCTGCACTTCTGCTTTACAGCATTTATGTTTGTAATGTTATTTGTGTAATTTTTAAGTATCTCTCAATAGTATATAAACTCTGTAAGACAAGGATTGTTTATTATTTTGCTTACCATTGTATTTTTGATACCTACCATATTTCTTGGTTCATTCTAGATGAACACTAAACAGAAATAATAAAAGATCATTTCTGCTATTACGTGGAATATGATGTATTTTTTAAAAGGTCATGTGGAGAGGGGACTGGTGTTGTGGTGCAGTGGGGTAAGCCATCACCTGCAATGCTGATATCCGGTATTAAAGAAGATGGCCCAAGTACTAGGGTCCCTGCATCCACATGGGAAACCCAGATGACGATCCTGGCTCTTGGCTTCAGCCTGGCCCAGCCCCGGCTGTTGCAGCCATTTGGGAAATGAACTAGCAGATGGAAGATCTCTCCCTTCCTCTTCTTCCTCCTCCTCCTCCTTCTCTTTTTCTTCTCAAATGAGGTTGTCTTTTGTGTTTAAAGAAAACTCAGGCACTGTGCCTGGGGGGGAATGTAAAGTCTGGATAGAAAATTAAGTGAATGTCAAAGGGGGTCAAGTGTCCTCTAGAAACAAGGGAATAGGGGGTGGGAGTAGCAATCACAGAAGTGAAACCCAGAGAGGGCTTCAGACTGGAATCCTGCTCAGAGTGAAGCTAGCAGTTTGTGGAGAAGAAGGTCCTGTTCCACTGACATAGACTGCCAGTACTTTATAAATCAACATGAAACCGACTCCAAGTGAAAATCTTTCATGGACATAGAGGATCGCTAATATTTGCACCGCTTTGGAAGAGTTGCTGCACTAGGCCTTCCCAGAAATGTTACCTTGCTCACATTCTTGCTGTGTCTTCATTCTCTTCCCTGTACTTCTCCCCACCTCCCTACCTTCTTCCGTTTCGGTGATTTCTACCTGACCCCACTGCACAACAAGCTTAGGAACGGACAAGTTGAGACACTAGTGAATGGGATGTAGCCTGCATGCTGATTTACCTCAGTCTGAATCTTTCCTTGCTCATTTTAAGAGACAAAAGCAAGAAATCTTTCCACTCTGATCTCCCAGGGATTGCCTGGGCCCTATTCAATAATAAAAGGTGATGAAAAGCCAAGAACCTTCCCCAGCTGTGATCAGAAAGGGATGTGACAACAGAGCAGGGTGAGAGAGATTAGATGAGATGTTGTTGACTTTGATGATGGGGAAAGGGGGTCATGAGCCAGGAAATGCAGATAGCTTCTAGAAGCTGGAAAAGGCAAGACTCTTGCGTCTACAAGGAAGGTAGTACTCCTAATACTTTGATTTTAGACTGGGGAGACCCACATACAACTTCTGACCTACTGTATTAGCCAGAGTTTTTCCAGAGACAAAGAATCAATTAGCTGTATTTTGCTGCGTAAGAGGAGATTTATTAAGAAAATTGGCTTGTGTGATTCTGAAGCCCGAGGAGTCGCAAAACCTGAGATCTGAAAGCTGGAGACCCAGGAAACCAGGTGATGTAGTTCAGTCGAAGGCGAAAGGCCTGAGCACCTGGCGGATACTTCTGGAAGTCCCAGAGTCCAAAAGGCTAGAGAACCAGAAGCATCAGCGTCTGAAGGCAGAAGATGGGTGTCTCAGCTCAAGGAGAGAGACTTCTCCCTTTCTCTGCTTCTTTGTTCTATCTGAGCCTCAATTAATCAGGCAGAGTGCATCTTCTTTACTTGGTCTGCTGTTTCCAATGCTCAGATCTTCCTGAAACACCCTCCCAGACACATTTACCAGCTACCTGCACATCCCTTAGTCCAGTCAGTTAACACATAAGGGAATGATCACAGCTATAGAATTGTAAGACAAATTCACTTTTTAAAAAGAGGTATTTATTTGTTTATTTGGGAGGCAGAGGGAGAGGGAAAAGAGACAGAGAAGGAGATGGAGAAGGAGAGGGCAAGAGATAGAGAGAATCTTCCATCTGCTGGTTCAGTCCCCAAATGGCTACAATGGCCAGGGCTGGGCCAAGCTGATGCCAAGAGCCAGGGGACTCCATCCTGGTCTCCCGCATGGGTGCAGGGGCCCAAGGACTTGGGTCATCTTTTGCTGCCCACACAGGTGCATTAGCAGGGAGCTGGATTGGAAGCAGAACAGCTGGGACTCGAATCGGCACTCTGATATGGGACATCAACATGGCAAGTGGCAGCTTAACTCACTGCCCTGTAACACTGGCCCCTATTTTTTTGCTACTAAATGTGGCATGATTTCTATTGCAGAAGCAATAGAAAAACAACGCACCTTCCCATCTTTCACCCTCCCCACACCACTGTGAGCAGTTCCTTCATTAACAGCCCTTCCACCATGTATTCTCTGTGCCCACACTTAATTCTTTCCTCCAATTGGGCACCCTTTCAAAATGTTTAATACAAGTTCTTTTATATGTAGCTAATCTAAGAGATATATGTGAACTTATACATTTTATTGTTTTAAAGATTTATTTTGTTTATTTGAAAGAGTTACGGGGGGAGGGGTGGAGAGAGAGAGGTCTTCCATCTTGCTGGTTCACTCCCGAAATGGCCACAATGGCCAGAGCTGAGCTGGTCCGAAGCCAGGAACCAGGAACCAGGAGCCTCCTCCAGGTTTCCCACGTGGGTGCAGGGGCCCAAGGACTGGGGCCATCCTCTGTTGCTTTCCCAGGCCATAGCAGAGAGCTGGATCAGAAGTGGAGCGGCCAGGACTGGAACCGGCACCAGCTCCATATGTTTTAAATTTATATAAATTTTCTTCTATAATAAATCTAACTTTTTCTTAGTTTGTGGTTTTCATTCAATACTGTTTCTGTAGAATGTTTCAGGGACTGGCATTGTGGGCACAGCAGGTTAGCTGGCTCCCTGCTAATGTACCCAGGAAAGCAGTGGAAGAAGGCCCAAAGGCTTGGGCCCCAGCCACTCATGTGGGAGACCTGGATGAAGCTCCTGGCTTCTGGCTTTGGCCTGGCCCAGTCCTGGCAGTTGTAGCTATTTGGGGGAGTGAACCTACAGAGAAGATTCATTCTCTCTCTCTCTCTCTCTCTCTCTTTCTCTCTCTCCCCCTCTCTCCTTCCTTCCCTCCCTCCCTCTCTTTGTAACTCTGGCTTTCAAGCAAATAAATCTTTTTCTTAAAAAAAAAATGATCCATATGGCTGTGTATAAGTATGAATTGTGGTTCCTTTTTTTTTTTATTTCTGTACCCTTGAATCCTGAGATCCAGGAACGCAAAGAACGACGGGAAGCCAGGGTTGGTCTGAAGGAGCTTAAGAGGAGAGCAAAAATCCTCACCCTAGAGAATGGGGTGAGGGCAGATAGCAGAGAAATTGGGGGTGGAAGCAGACAAAGGTAAAGCCAATGTGGCTGGAGAGATGTCCCCGGGCTACAAAAATGTGTAAAGTGAGCTCTAGAGACAATGAGGTAATAACAAATAGCTTCTTAGCATTTCCATTTGATCCAGTCTTCCTAAATTTCTGTCTTCTTGTGGCTTACTAGAGACATTTCTCTCTGACCCTAGGAAGCAAGGCAAAACAAAGCAAAGTGCAGTGTTTCTCAGCTAGATCTTAAATCTTGGTGCTAACCAAGACTTTATTTACTGTCCTGACACCTAAATATTCATCTCGTTTGTGTGAATTTATAGTCTTCTGAATCTGGAACTCCATGCAAGTTTTAACTCATGCAAATGACTTCATGTTTGACCCATGAGAGTATTTCTTTACAAATAATTATATATTTTTTCCTTAGTAGAAATTGCTTTGCTGCTTTTATTCTCAATTATAAAAGCAATTCATTGTTTATTATAAAAAGTATTATTAAAATACAGAAAGGTATTATACTAAGATAAAAGTGAAAATATAAATATTCCTTATTATCCTGCTATCTGATTTTAACATTTTTTTGCTGTGTATTATTTCAGCCTTTCTTTTTCATAAGTAATATTAAATTAATCAATATTTATTATGCAATTGTGGGTGAGGGGGTAGGATACAATGAAGAGCAAAAATAAGCAATTTCTGCCCTTTGGAATTTATGATCTAGTGAAAGAGAATTATATTCAATTATATGATTGTTGAATAACTACAACAGTTAAGATGTTTTTGCTGGTATATCTGGTAACTATTGCCATAGTAATGCCTCATAGTAGATAAGCCTCAAATCCAGTGGCATAAAACAATAAGCATTTTTGTTTAAGATTTACCATATGGGATGCCAGCATTGTAGGCGGCAGTTTTACTTACTACACCACAGTGCCGGCCCCAAATAGTCACCATTGATTCTCATTCTCATGGTGCTGCAAGTGAGCTTGGGCAACTCTGCTTTAGTTGTACGTGAGTTCTCTTTTATTCCTTTCTTGGCGGTGGTGGAGGGGGGCATTCCCCATTTCCATGCCATTTTACTTTTCATTATAAAAGTTTTTTGTTCCAGAAGCCAATTCCTAATCCAAACACGGGCAAGAAGAATAGAATTGACATGATTGGCCTATATTAGAAAGCATTTCCTCCTTGGGGCTGGAGAATAGCTCCTAAAGCACAATTGTCCAGAACCTAAACATAATAAGAGTTATATGGGGATGGCGCTGTGGTGTAGTGGATAAAGTTGCTGTCTACAGTGCCGGCATCCCATATGGACACCGGTTCAAGATCCGGCTGCTCCATTTCTGATCCAGCTCTCTGCTAATGTGCCTGGGAAAGCAGTAGAAGATGGCCCAAGTGCTTGGGCCCCTGCACACAAATGTGAGACTTAGAAGAAGCTCCTGGCTTCAGATTGGCCCAGCTCTGGCTGGGGAGTGAACCAGTGGATGGAAGACCTCTCTGCCTCTGCCTCACTATAACTCTGTCTTTCAAATAAGTGAAAATAAATCTTTTTTATTTATTTATTTTTTAAAATTTATTTTATTTATTTGAAAGACAGAGTTACAGAGAGAGGTAGAGACACAGAGAGAGAGAGAGATCTTCCATCTGCTGGTTCACTCCCCAGATGGCCGCAAAGGCTGGCGCTGCACTGATCCGAAGCCAGGAGCCAGGAGACTCCTCCAGGTCTCCCACGTGGGTGCAGGGGTCCAAGCACTTGCGCCATCTTCCACTTCTTTCCTAGGCCATAGCAGAGAGCTGGATGGGAAGAGGAGCAGCCGGGACTAGAACCGGCGCCCATATGGGTTGCCGGCGCTTCAGGCCAGGGCATTAACCTGCTGTGGCACAGTGCCGGCCCCAATACATCTTTTTTAAAAAATAAGAGCTATGTTAACATAAAAAATGAAGAAAAATGGCAGTCAAGAAGACAATCAGCAGTGTCTGCTTTGGGGTCTTAAGGGTCATTGTAAGAATTCCAAACCATCAGGTTTTGAAACAAGGAAGATTTTATCTGGAGATGCAAGTCAGGAAAGAGTATTAAGCTGCATTTTGAAGGATGAATAGGGGTTACAAGAACAATGAGGAGGTGTAAGAGCATGTTAGGTGGAAGAACATGCATGAAAGTTCTGTGATAGAGTAAGCTTGGTGGGGGTGTGAGGTTCTTAAGAAAGGTAGGTGTGTGCTGAAAAGTATGATGGGGAATGAGACTTAGAGGGTAAGAAACATACCTCTTGCAGCCTTTTAGATCAAGTTCAAGCCTTTATTCTTCATCCTAAGAGCAGTGGAAAGCCACTGACCAGTTTTAAGTGAAGGAATGATACAATCTGAATTGAATTTAAAGAAAATTTACACTAGCTTCAATGTGGGGGCAAAATGAGGATGTATAAGAATTCATATAGAAAGACCAGTTGAGAGTCCTCTGTTGTGTAATTAACCCAAAAGAAGATAATAGCTTAACTAGAATGTAGGTGGTAAACAATATCAATTTCAAGCCTATATAACCTGATAGGCATATATGATGTTTGGAAGAAAAATAAGGCAGTTTGGTTTACAATGTTGATAGTTTTAGCTTACTTGATGCTCCAATGGAGAAAGCAAATCTTCACTCATGTAATTAAATCTTTTCAAGACTCAGTGCTATCAGTGTCTTATGGTCTTCACATGAATTCAGGACAAATGGTGAGACCCTGATCCCCTTAAGTCTTTCCATCACAAGTCAATGTTTACACAAATAGAAACTTAAGGACATAAGCATCCTGGTTTAATGTTGTTGTGAGCATTGTGGAAATGCAATTAAACTCAGTGAATGTTCACAAACTAATATACAGTAATTCTATATATGAAAGCTAGGGTGTGTAAGAATGTTTTAACCTTACTTTTTAAAAGATCACTTTTTCAAAGATAATTTTAACAAGTTTGCTTAAATCTGATGGCTCAAGGATCCATAAAATGTATACTGAGGAGAGATGGGGGAAGATGAACAGAAAGGGGCTACAGGCAAAGTCCTACGACATGAACTTGTAAATTAATAAAGAACTTCTGATGTCTAAAAGAACAATGTAGCAGGTAGGTATAAAAATAGGTTGCTAAACTTGAAAATATTTAGGAGATAAGTTGATAGTACTTAATGATTTAGTGATTACTATGGTTTGTATATTATTTGTCTCACATTTCCTGTGTTGGAGGCTTGGTCTCCAGGGTGATAGGGTTGAGATGGTAGAACCATGGTGAGGTAGAGCCCAGTGCAAAGTAATTAGGTTATTGGGAGTTCTGCCTTTGAAAGGGATTGATGTAGGTATCATGGGGCCCCAGTTAGTTCTCATGAGGGGCTTGTTATAAAAGAGCAAGGCTGGTTCCGCACCACTCTCTCTGGCTTTGTGTCTTACTATGTGACTTCTGCCTCTCATATATGTTCCTGCCATGGTGCCATCTACCACCGTGTGACATAACCAGAAAAGTCCTCAAGAGAGCCAATCACATGTTGGCATCATGCTCTGGATCCTAGAAAAGTATGAGCAAAGCAAACCTCATTTCTTTATAGAGATTACCTAGCATCAATTATTTTGTTATACCCAGGGAAAACAGACTAAAACATTAAGGAATTAAATTTAGTAATGATGATGAGCGAAGGTATAAAAGACTGTCCTTAGATTTTGCGATTACATAGCTGGAGCAAAGTTTGTACCACTCATTGTGACAAGGAAGATTGGAAGAGGTTCAAATTTGATTAGGAAGACAGCATGCAAAGATGTTGAACTGAAATGTTTACAAATAAATGTTGGATTTATGGATCTGAGGTACACACATAAATGCAAACTGATACCAAAGATAATATTAAGACAGACTATAATATGGGAAGTGTAAAGGGTTCAGGAATAGGCCTTGAGGGGGCTGTGGCTCACTTGATTAATCCTTTGCCTGTGGCGCCGGCATTCCATATGGGCACCGGGTTCTAGTCCCAGCTGCTTCTCTTCCAGTCCAGCTCTCTGCTGTGGCCCGGGAAGGCAGTGGAGGATGGCCCAAGTGCTTGGGCCCCTGCACCCGCATGGGAGACTAGGAGGAGGCACCTGCTCCTGGCTTCAGATAAGGTGCAGCGCCAGCCATGGTGGCCATTTGGGGAGTGAACCAACAAAAGGAAGACCTTTCTCTCTCTCTCTCTCTCTCTCTCTCTCTTTCTGTCTGTAATTCTACCTGTCAAATAAATACCTGTCAAATAAATAAATAGAATAGGCCTTGAGGACTACCAGCATTTAGTGGGCCAGTGGGGGCAGATGAGCATACAAGATGGCAAAGGAAGCTGAGACAGAAGTGAAAGAAAGACTCAGAAACTAAGGGAACAGGATATTTCAATAAAGACGGAGTGGTGAAAGGAACTGAAGAAATTAGTTTGGGTAGAAAAACTGAGGTCATAGCTCATAAGCAAACCAGCAGATACTGTTTTGATTAAGTGATGTATGTCCAGATGAATTGGAATGGGTAGAGGAATAGAAGTTGAGAAAATGAAGATATTGGGCAGAGCAAACTATTTAAAGAGCTTGGTTTTGAAGGGGGCAGAATATGAAGTGGTAAGTGCAACTGAGGAATGGTTGGGAGGGAACTGAAAGGGCTTCAAGAGTGGGATGGGAGAGGGAGTAGGAGATGGGATGGTTTGCAGGAGGGAGGGTGGTTATGGGGGGAAAACTGCTATAATCCAAAAGTTGTACTTTTGAAATTTATATTCATTAAATAAAAGTTAAAAAAAAAGAAAGGGCTTCAAGTGATGAGAAGTATCCAGTTAAGTGGAGGAGCGTTTATATACAAGAGAGATGGTGTAAGGACACTAATACTATTGAGAAAACAGGAGGTGATGGGATTTATAAATGTATCTTTATGTATTTATGTAGTTAAGATCTATATACTTGTGTACCTTTATTTTGTATGAACTATTGAAACATGACATATTTGGTTCCAAGGAACAAAATGCTATACCAACAGAGTATCAAAAAGGAAGAAATCTAATCAATCTGTATTACACAAAGCTTGGAAGCTGGAAGTTCCAGGGTTGTTTCAGGAGCTCATTAGTATCGCCAAACCTCTGAACTGGATGTTATCTTTTCCATTCTTCCTCTTTGTTGTGTCAGTGGTATCTCCCTTCATGGTCCCCAGAGGCTGCCACATCTCTAAATATCTTCCTACAATGGCATCCTAAGAACAAAAGCAAGTATGGAGGTGTTACTGAGTAAAATGCTTTCTAAATGATCTACCACTCTTTTTTTTAACTAGGATGAAATCTTAACCTGAAGCCCATCAACAAGCTTCCTCTATGTCTTCTTGGCCAGAACTGGGTCACATGCTTAGCTCTGGATCAATTTAATGAGATTTCCACAACTGGCTTGCACCCATTATTTTTCATCTCTGGGGATGGGCACATTGCCACCCAAAAACATCCGGCCAAGGAAGATGTAGAATAAATTTTGAACTGACAGCAATAAGAGTGGCTACCATCAGGCGTGCTTGCCTTAGTATTTATATTGATTGGTTCGTGTGTGTGTGTGTGTGTGTGCACATACCTGTGTGCATGCATGTGGGGTGTGTGTGTAATTATAAAATTAATTAACAATACTTAAATATTCAAATATTGAAAGATATAATAAAAAAGTGAAGACAAAATAATGTGTTATTCCACTAACCCCAGAATAAGCAATTGTAATTAACATTCTAGCATAGGGCCTTCCAGAAGTTTTCTTCTTTTAACATTTTTATTTCTGAATAATTTTCAATTTACAAAACAAAAATTGTCAGGTAGTAGTATAGAGTTCACATACACCCTTTATCCCACTTCCAGAAATTTTTTACACTTAAAAATACTTTTTCTTTTTTCTCTCCAAATTGTGTATGTGTGTACTGGTATGACATAGTTTGCATTTTTTCCACATGAACATATTTTTTTGAAATGAGATGCTAAAGCTGAAAACTAGATACTTGACTTTGGTACTTTGTGTGTTTCTGTTACATTTACTTTGTTACAGCTGTTGTTCTAGCTATATCTGAGCATGCTTGGTTTTTTTCATGCCCTTAATAACACTGGGTATAACAATCCTTGAACTCTTTGCTTACTCTTTTGTTTATGTTGTCAAAGGTTTCCATGGGTATATTTGCCATTTTAGCCTTTTTTGTTCGTACGTTTCATTTATTTTTCTTATTAGTTTTTGAATGATGAATAATAAGAGCATAAATTCTTTGACATGTTTCAGGTGTTTCCCTTTTTTCCCAGTTTGTGGTTCCTGTTTAAATTTGGTTAGTGATCTTAGGAATTTTAAATTTTTAGATAAATTCATCAAATCTTTCTCTAATGGTTTCTGAGGCAGTATAATGCAGTACTTGATATCCAGAATACTGTGCTGTTTTTCTCCTTAGATAAGCAGTGTGGCGTAAGGGTGAGAGCAGGACTTTGCAGCCCTATTGCCTGGAAATGACTTCCAGCCGTGGTATTTAGTAGCTCTGTGGCCTTAGATTAGTCACCTAACCTCTCTGTACCTCAGTTTCTTTGTAAGAGGCTACTCCTAAAAGCACATGGAAAATGGAATAAAAGATAAGTTTATTTTAGTGCCAAAAAGTGAAATCCATGCATAGTGCTTCATAATATACATTTTCATAAACTTTTTGAAGACTCCTTATGTGTGTGGAGTTCAAAATTTTTGCACCAAAATGAACTTGTCTTTTAATTCTATTTTTCCACAAACTTTTTGAAGTTTCCTCATACACGGAGGATAAGAAAACTACCTATTGCAAAGGGGCATTGTGAAGCTTCAGTGCCTTAATAATTTTAAAGCACTTGGAACAGCAAATGACATAACAAGAAATCAGTAAATATTATTGCCATAGCACTGTCCTCTTCTATATAACCCTATCATCTGACCATGACATCTACTGTTAAACTATAGTTTTAAATACAGTTATAGAAGTATCTTGAATTTGTTGAATTCTTGTTTTGGAGAGGAAGTCCCAGGATCTCCTGAGGGTTCATGTTCCAGTCTAAGTAGAACAGTAGGAAAGAAATAGAAGGCAAGAGAAGAGGCAAGCATTTAATAGTGCATCAAGATCTCTCTCTCTGTCTGTCTCTCAGAAAGGTACTTTTATACAGTACACTAAATAAAATCTTTTGTCAATATTCGTAAGATAGCATCAAAATCCATTCATTAGGTCCAGTGGCTATTGCGTTATTCAGGTATCTGTCGGCATACTCTTTGATATAACTGAATAATGAAGCACTCATTCAATTTGCAGGCCTGCAAGGCAGTGCATTTAAGAATTAGCTCAATGTTTCAGCAGTGACTGATATGAAAAGGACAGATAATAAATAGAAAGATGGCCCTGCTGTCTCATAACCATCTCAAGTGATTGCTGATTGAAATGTAAGCTCACCTGGAAATGCAGGCAAGCTCCTCTGCGCTCTCACCTTTTTCCCTTTCCATGAGAATTTCTTCCATTTTCTTAGTGCCAGCTGTGGCAGGAAGGTGTAGAAAATTATCATTCAGTGTGTAGTTGCAATTTCTGCCATGAATTCTAGTCTCTCAGGATTAAAACAGCAGTCCTTTCAAGCAGAGAAGTATTGACAGAGCTAGCCCTGAGAACATCAAGCGCTGACATTGTTCCTGTGTGGAAGACGCTTTTTATGTAACACAGTAGGGTTGAGATCTAAAAGTTAATACAGAGTGCCTGCTAAGAACATCAGGACTGAAGTAAGAGAGAAAGCTTCAGCGGCAGACTTCCTTTATTAAGGAGTCTGCCAATTTGGTGACTTGAAAAATAATCTTTAGAATGAATAAAGTACATCTTTCATTCCACTCATTATGCCACAGGTAAAAATTTCTTTTTTAAAGCTCTAGGGAATTTAGAGCCAGGTTTAAAATACTAGCACCCTAGATTTCTGTAGGTTGATCTGGTGTCTATTACCATCTACCACTTGAGGGAATGCAGCATTATTGGCAAAGGCAGCGCCAAAGACCTTGTACATGTAATTATCAGCTAAGTAATACCAAAGTATACTTCAGTCAAGATGATTGCCATCTCTGACCTTTATTTGCATGTAATGGAGAGACCTGGGCTCTTCTATGTATTGGCTACTCTGCTATGTGATCTCTTTAGCATCCTGCCTCTTCCTGAATGGAGAAGGAATCCAACTCCAATACACTTGTGAGGACAAAACGATCCAATTCATATGTGAAGTCGTAGTTTGCTACCACACTGTGTTAACTCTGATTCACTTTTCTTTATACTGGTAACATATACATAACATCAAATGTGCTGTTTTAAGAGTACAATTCACTGTCATTAAATACATTCACAGTGTTGTGTAAACATCACCATCATCCACCTGCAGAACTTTTTCATCTTCCCAAACAGAAACTGTGTGCCCATTGAACAACAACTCCTGATCCCCACCCGAGCTGGGAACTACCATTCTTTCTGTCTCATTGAATCTGCCTGTTCTAAGTACCCCATCTGAGTAGGATTATACAATATTTTTTTTGTGTGTGTGTGTGCGTGTGTGTCTGCTTCTTTCCCTTAACATAATGTTTTCAAAGTGCACCTATGATTGTAGCATGTATCAGAATCTAATTCCTCTTGGGAACTGCATCGTGATGCGGCTAGTTAAGCCTCCTCCTGTGATACCCAGTGCTTGCTGCTCTGCTTCTGATCCAGCTCCCTGCTAATTCCCCTGGGAAAAGCAGCAGAAGATGGGCCAACTGCTTGGGCCCTCAACACCCATATGGGAGACCCAGATGGAGTTCTATGTTTCCAGCTTCAACCTGGCCCAGCCTGGGCTATTGTGGCCATTTGGAGAGTGAACCAGTGAGTGGAAAATCTCTTTCTCTCTCTGTTTCTCCCTTTCTCTGTCACTCTGCCTTTCAAATAAATAAAATTAATCTTTTAAAAAAGAACTTAATTCCTCTCTAAGGCTGAATAGTATTCCATTTTATGTATATGCCACATTTTGTTTATTCATTCATCTACTGATAAGTATTTGGATTACTTCCTTTTTAAAAAAAATTGTTTATTTTGAAAGGCAGAGTGACAGAGACAGAGAGATACACAGAGAGAACTCTTCCATCTGCTAGTTTACTTCCCAAATGGCTGCAACAGCTGGGGCTGGGCCAGGCTGAAGCCAGGAGCCAGGAGCCAGGAGCCAGGAGCCAGGAAATCCATCCAAGTCTCCCACATGGGTGGCAGTAATTCCAGTCCTTGAGTCATCATCCCCTGCTTCCCAGGTGCACGATCAGAGAGCCTCATCAGAACCAGAGGCAGGAATTGAACCCAAGCACTCTGATACAGGATGTGGCATCCCAAGCAGCAGCTTAACCCACTGCTCCAAGATGCTTAGCTGTTGGGTTACAGTATTAAAACGTTGCCTAAAAATGATCAGAGTTTGTTTTGGGCCTCTGGAGGGGAATCCTCAATCTTTGTTGATTAGATGAGGGTACTTTAAAAAGTTCATGAAAATAAATTAAATTAGATAAGTTTATTTTGTTGCAAAAAAGTTTTGAAATCCATTGGGAGGGGTGTCTTTCAAAAGCTTCATGGGAAATGCATATTATGAAAACAATGCATGGATTTAAATTCCATTTTCAATGACCATTTCGAAATACCCTTTTATTTGCCTATGATTCTTCCTTCCCTCCTCACTCTTATCATAGTCCGCTATGAGTGGAGTCTATTTCACCATCTCACTGATTATGGGTTTTGCATGTGACTTGCTTTGGCTAAGGAAATATGGGTCAAAGTTTTAGTGAGCCATTTCTGACCTAGGGCATGAAGAGGCATTGCATCTTTCTGTTGGCCCCACTTGGCATTCTGTCATGGCCTATGTGACCACTGATCCTTTAAGGTGGAGACATGTGGGAAATTCCTGACCCCCCACTCACTGCCTGTAGCCAAAGGTAACAAATTGCAGCAGAGTCCAGCATAATCAGACAATCCCCAGACTTGCAAGTCAGAAAGAAATGATTGCTGTTGTAAACTACTGATTTTGGAGTTATTTCTTCATTGCTTTATTCCAGCAGTAGGTAAAAAATAATGCAGGCTTTGATGATAGTAGGAGGAAGCTTCTTTCATATACTTTCAGGGCTCACTGTAAATTGTTAGTGGGAAGAATTTTCTCTAAGAAACATATTCTTGACCCAGCTTAGAATAACCTTGACTCTTCTCTGCCTTCAGAGGCAAATGTGACAGTTTAAGGTGAAATGGGGATTGGGAATCCAAGTTATCTCCTTGCTATTTTAATAAATGGAGTCAGAACTGGGATTTTCTCAATTACAAAGGCTTGGGTGATGATGATAATCAATTTATTGAAATTGGTTAAATGTAAGACCAAATCTTTTCACATGCTTCTCCTCCTCCAAGTGCTTTACTCCTCCACCTACTCTACCTCTCAGTGCCTTCTTGAAGCTGAATATTGATCAAAGTTGGGGCTCTTCCAGCTTACATATGTGTGTTCACTACCCTTTAGGTAATGACTTTCAGGCTTATCTTTTGTTTAAGGTGACGTTATGACTCTACCATCAAGATGCCTCCCCAGAGAGGTACTGCTGGATGTAACTCATGTAAAGTCCCAACTGGGGTTGCGGGGCAGGTTGGGGCAAAGACAGAGCTTCACATTGTCTTCTTTGGTCACATTCTCCATTACTATTGCTTACACGTGGCTTTGCTATGCTTCCCAAATATGGCTTGAAATCCTTGGACTAGATTCATTGCTTGGAAAACATTTCAGAGGAAATATACAGGGGCAACTTGAAATATGAGACTTTTAGCTGTAAAAGCTTATTCATTATTGTTATTATTTTTGGAAAAAGTAAAAAAATTTCCTTAAAGACTCAAACTCTTTTCTCCTTCTTGCCCCACAGCCATTTTCCTTTCTCTTCTTGCCGCTTCTACCAGCTTTTCTAGTCACATTGGCATGCAAATGTATTGCTTTTGAAACATTGGGCACTGGAGAAATGAATTATGATCGATTTGAACAGTTGACAGAATTGTATTGAAAATTACAGTCATATATGTTGATAAAAATAGACACTACAAATAATGAATGACAATGGGACTTAATACTGAAATCTGATGCTATGCTGTGATATTTATACAGCTGATATTCTGTGTAAAATATAAATTAATCAATTAATGCTTATAACAAAAGACTTTAGGGGTAGGATTTGAGGTTTTTTTTTTTAATGAACAAAATCTCTTTTGAATGTTTACTTGGGAATTTGATTAACTCCCTTTAAATAAGGTGTAAGGCTGTATTTTGGTATTAATGTAAAAAATAATCACTATAATGTTATCTAAAAGAAAGTTGAAAGGAACCATAGTAATTTCCCATGAGAGCTATGAAGGTTTTTTCTTTATCCAGGGTTCCACGTAAGACATTAGCTGGTAACTTCAGGTTGGCTGATATGTGTCTATAGAGACTGACTGTATGTTAAGGAGACAAATAAATCCAATGCTAGTGTTCATTTTTCTTGAGACAAGGGAGAGAAAAGAAAGTGACATCATCTTTTGGTGACATCATGCAAAAATCAATCTTCATTTCAAATTGGCTCTTGAAAAAGCTTGTCTTAGCTTAAAAGTTTTAGGGGAAACTATGAATAACACTGTATAAAAAGCAGATTGATAAATTCATAAACAAAATATGATTTTGCTCCATGTACACATGTGGTTTGTTGGAAGGATTCCGCTATTTAGATAGTGCACATTCATGTGCATACACACACACACACACACACACACACTGGCCTGAAGTGTTGGAGCTTCTGATATTTGACGCCTCAATTTTCCTGGAATTTCCAAGGGCCTAGTTTGGGGTAAATAACAATCACTTAATGCATTAATCTTACATTCTCAAAAATGCCATTTTGTTTCCTCAGGACAAAAGTGTCAACTCAAGTTTACTTATGGACCAATTTCCCCTCATGAAACTCCTGGTGGACTGAACTAGTATTTCATAAAAACACTGACAACTGAAGTAAAGCTGTTTTCAATGAGGTAGTGTCACTGAATGATGATCTTCTGCAGATGGGGGGTGGCCCACAGGCTCGATGTTTGACATCTATATTCTAGGATATTTCAGTTTTACTTCTCCTAATAATCAAGGTAAAATTGTTTCATAGGCTTTTACCAGTGGAAGGGATTTTGAGAGCCCATTTATTGGTGTAGGACTAAATCCTTTTCTCTCCAGCTGGGCCTTTTGTACATATGTGAGACAGATGACAATATGTATCCTGTTTGACAACATTTGAAGAACTAGAGAGAAGAAATAAGCCTACAGTGGAGAATGAGGAATTTAAGTTGTATACAAAGAAGTACTTGCTGACAACAAGCAAAACACATTTGAAATAGCTATCAATGTTAGCATAGCAAATGTCTCTCCTGCTATCATTTTGTTGATGTATATTTGTGGACACAGTTTGTCAATATACGTAAGTAATAACACACTTTTTGCATTTTCTTTTCCTTCATGCTCTGATAATTTAATTCTTGGTGCTGCAAGAATTGGAAAGGGAATCATGATGAGGAAGTGGGCCAACCTAAATGAATGTAACATGGTCCAATGACTGGGATTGACCTTCAGCCTTGTCAGATATGATTCTACTACAAGGGAGTTGATTTAAAGTAGGATAATCACAACAGAAAGATGCACAAATTAAATGTCAGTATGTTATATTCTGGGGGAAATACTCCTCTCTGGTGAGTAGAATGATCCTCTTCTCTCCCCCACGTGCCCACCTCCAAGCATCTGAACCAGTTGTAGCAGGAAATGTTGGTTGTTGTCCTGGCTTCTAGCCCCTCTTTTCCATTCTTAACTAAATTTTGATTTTGTTTAGGTGTTATCCACTCCCACAGATAGCTGATTGGCTCTACACCTTGGAGCCCTGATGAATCTAATCTAGTCATTGAAACTAATCTGTCTTATCTCACAAGCAGGTTAGCCCACATCAATTTAGTCCAACAAGAAACAAAAAGAACTTCTCTGGCAATTTTTGAAAATGTAACTTATTTGTTAAGCATAGCCATAGGAAACCAGGCTCTCACTTGAAATGAATGAGTGACCATTAGCCTTAGTTGCTCTAGGAGATATGCTAAGGCCATGATGGAAATTAGCTGTGATATGAGGCTGACAACATTAGTGAATGCAATCTGTGTCCTTGATTGTGTTCTTTTCAGCTAACCCTAAGGTCTATTCTATAGCTGAACTCAGGTTTTGGTCAACAATACATTTAGTTTTTATTGCAGGTATCAGTTGGATTTTTAATTTTTTACAGCTTAAAGAACTCTATCTGATACAGAATTTGTTACCAAGAGTGGGGTGTGTCAAATAAAAAATCTCAAGATATATAATTGGCTATGTGGAAGAAGTGAGGGCTAGCATTGTAGCAGAGTGAGTGAGGCTGCTGCCTGTGACACCATCTCATATGGGCATATCCCATATGCTCTGCTTCCAGTCCAGCTCCCTGCTGGCGCACCTGGGAAAGCAGTGGAGGATGGCCCAGGTGCTTGTGTCCCTGTAATCAAGTGAAAGACTCAGAGGAAGCTCCTGACTCCTGGCTTCATTCTGGCCCAAACCAGGCCATTGAGGCCATGTAGAGAGGGAGCCAGCAGATGAAAAGATCTCTATCTCTCTCTCTGTGTGCATGTCTGCCCCTCTCTCTCTAACTCCGCCTTTCAAATAAATAAAATGAATTTTAAAAAAGAAACATTTGTCAATCTCCAATTAAATAATATAGCTGTAAAATTTATAACATTAAAAAATTGATAGATTAAAATCTGGTTATTGATTACTTCTTGCATCTTCCATGAGGTCTTACAAGAATGAGATAAATGTCAGTGTTCATCTCCGATGTTGCCATTGGAAAACAATGAAGTTTCTTTCAGAGAGAGACACTAGCATGCCAGATTAGCTGACTCTAGAACCGCATTCACAACCAGAATAAGAATGTTATCTTATCCACAAATATATCATATAACCATAACCTGATGACCATTGGTGATATTTCTTTTCTCTCTCTTTTCATTTTCTGAAAGAGAGGTTTCAATAGATTGTCCACATGTTATTAGCCATTGTATATCATATATGTGCTCAATAGATTGTTAATCTATAGCCATTTACTGCTGATGAAGAAGACTCAGTGTCAACTAGGGATCTTGGACTTAGAGCTAGGTATAGCAGCTGACAGGACTTTGGATTGCTTCCTTTTAGGATGAACCAAAAATAAAGAGGCTGTTTACATTTTGTGTTTCTGTGTTTCCAACAAATTCCTCAACGTACCCGCTTGCCAAAATTTGCTCACAAGTCCATTTATGGATCAATTGTTGGCAAGAAAAATGGAATGACTTTTAAATCAGTCACTCTCATCTGGAGTTGAAGTCAACTCACCACACTTCTCCAAATTTATTCATTGAATGAGAGGCAAAATGGATGTTGGAGACCCAATCCCAGCATGGGCTTCATGGATTTAGTAGTAATAGAGTTGTTTGGTGCTCTCAAATAATCGGATGGGGGTAGAGGTTTCACTTCTGACACAAAAGGAGGAATTGTATATTTCTTCCAAGTTATTAGAGATACTGTGATATGATTGTTAAACTGGCTATATAGAATAAGGGATTTTCAAGATACTTATGGGTATTATGGGCAAAAAAATTCTGTATTTCCAATAATTTTTAAAAAATATGACCTTTACAAAGTTGGTAGATAGTCTTTAACTATGACTAAATTTTCCTCCTCCTTGTATGTGCATGCTACTCCTGAGAGGACTCTGCCTCTCTCTGTTCCTTCAGTCTAGGCCAGCCATTTGACTTGCTTGAGCCAATATAAAGTGAAAGAAGTGACATTTTGGGATTTCCAAGACTGGGCCTTAAGAGGACTCGCAGCTTTGACTTCCGTCCTCATCGAAATCAGCTGCCATATAAGAAATATGACTACTCTGAGATTTGCATATGGTGAGAAAATCATGCTCATCACGTGCAGAGGACACGTGAGGTGCTGGCCAGTTGAGTGAAGCCTTGTTGGATTTATCAATGGAGCCATAACCTGAGTGTAGATAAAGGCAGCCTGGATTTGTGGCCCATAAAGTCACAATAAAGAATAGAACACTGTTCCCAGCCACTAAGGTTTAGAGTAGTTCATTGTGCAGCAATAGCTAACAGAAAGAGCTAAGCAAATTTCTTCACTGAAAGACTTTACAGAGGCTTTCATATGTGCATAATATTTAAGCATATTCAAAGAATGACAGGATGATTGGCAGTTGGGAAGACCCCCTATCTTGTTACAGCCGTGAATTTATGTCCTATAGGTCAAAGAATGGGAAACTGCTTCAGAATGTAGTAGCTGGGAGCTGGATGTTCCACGACCAGTAGAATTGTCAAGGAAGGAAACCCCAGAGAGTAGGCATGCTAATGGGAGTAGAGTAGGTTCTGGGGGCAGATCAAAATATGGGTGGTAATAATTGTTCCAGCCAGGGAGGTGGGCCAGGGCACATAGAATGTGGCAAGTGATATGTAGGAGGAAGAGCAAGCAATCAGTCTCAGGAAGTCCGAGTATAGCATCCTTGCATGTGAGCAGCACACAGCCACAAGTCTCAGGAGTCACGAAAAGATACAGCAGGCAAACAGAGGGTTGGTAGCAAAGATAAACTGTCACACCCTAGTCACGGAGACAGAGTCCAACAGCAGGATTCTACTTATAGGAAGCAGAAAGTGAGAAGATTTCTGAGAAGGAGGCAGGGTCCCAGACTTAGAATCTTAGGGCACTAAGTGGGTTAGAGGGGTCATAAATGTTTCTCAGAGAGGAATGAAGAATTTAGCCCCCTTGAGGCAAGAAGGGTTACTGGAAGGCCTCCACTGGCAGCCCTCTTTGGGGATTGAAGACATTCATGTCCACTGAAGAGAGCTACCTTCTGCAAGGTCATGTCCCCTAGCCAATGCTGAAGTAATTCTGAGGTAGATATGTCTGGTCCCCCATCTCAACTTGGGACAACTCTGAAAGACTAGCCCAGCTGCTAATATGCCCAAGGGTCTGACCAAGGCCTTTGTCAGGACTGTAGATTGACCTTAGAAGACCATAGAGTAGGTGGTTTAGACAACAGCAATTTATGATCTCACAGTGCTGGATGCTGGAAGTCCAAGATCAAGGCAATAGCATGCCTAGTATCTTGTGCAGCCTCTCTTCCTGGTTTGCAGCTGCCATTTCTCACTGTGTCCTCACATGGCCACTCCTCTGAACTTTGGTGTTTCTTCCTCTCCTTATAAGGACACAGGTCCTGTCAGATTAAGGGACCACCTTCACAACCTCATTTAACCCTCATTACCTCCTTGTAGGCCTTATCTCCACATACAGACACATTGGGGGCTGGGATTTCAACAGCTCAGTTTGAGGGGACATAACAAATTGTGTGCTAGCCCCAGTCCTCTTTCTTCCCACTCCAGCTTCCCTGGCAGTTTCTCATAGGTGTAGGCTCCAAGTACACTATCTAAAGAACTTCCTGCCCACACATCTCTGTCTCAGTCTCAGCTCCAGGAAGTCCAATATGTGATGGGATTGAAGTGTTCAAACTGAGGCACAAAATAAGACTTGACCATGAAGAGTACCAGCTTTTCTACAGCAGGGATTCTCTCTCTCTCATCTTATTATTCTGTGTACCACACTTATGGAATGGCAAATGAGAGGTATTTAATAACTGCTAGTTGAAAGAATCAATGAATGAATTAATAAACAAGAACAAATTCTGTTTCTTGCACTTGTGACACAAGTTCAGAGCTAGTTTGATTCCCCAGCTCAAGCCAGAATACTTAACTTGCTAAATTAGGACTTCCTAAATACACTGAAACTGTATGATCATACCTGGAGCCTGGGATGGAGCAGTTTACAGTTGGAAGTCAGTTAGATTCAATTTTGAGGATTGCAGCTTTGTGAAATCTCAGAAGTCCAGTTGCTCAACATAGATTGCCTTGCAAGATTAACTTCCAAAGCATTAGCACTTTAATACGGTCATTGACTTAAATTAGTGTTTCACAAAAACTCCGTGCTTGACACTATCCCCCTGACTCCTAATGCCTTCGGATTCAAAGAGGCAATTAGGCCTCAACACATGGCCTGGTATTTATTTATTCTACCGATCATTAAAAACAAATATGTATTGAGAATCTATCATACTCAGGCAGTGTTCCAGGCATTACAGATTCAAAATCAATGGTCAACGAACTCCATAGTCTTTTCCATATGTGTAACATCTTACTGAGAGTGTAGATGGAAGGCTCAAGATCCAAGCAGCATGGTCAAGAGTAAGCTCTGTGCTAAGACTGAGTTTGACTATTGGCTCAGCAATAAACCTGGGCGGCTTATCTAACTTTTCTGCGCTTTAACTTCTTCCTTTGTAGAATGGGAACAGCAATATTTAAATATACTTCATGGGGTTGTTGTGATGATTATTTGAGATAAGCTCAGAAAATGCCTAGGGGGCTGGCACTGAGGTATAGCAGATGAAGCCACTGCCTGCAACACTGGCATCCCATATAGGCACTGTTTCGTATCCTGGCTGCTCCACTTCTCCACTTCTGATCCAGCTCCTTGTGAACGGCGTAGGAAAAGCTTGAAAGATGATTCAAGACTGGCGCCGCGGCTCACTAGGCTAATGCTCCACCTTGTGGCGCCGGCACACCGGGTTCTAGTCCCGGTTGGGGCACCAGATTCTGTCCTGGTTACCCCTCTTCCAGGCCAGCTCTCTGCTGTGGCCTGGGAGTGCAGTGGAGGATGGGCCAAGTCCTTGGGCCCTGCACCCCATGGGAGACCAGGAGAAGCACCTGGCTCCTGGCTTCGGATAAGCGCGGTGCGCCGGCTGCAGCGCGCTGGCCGCGGCAGCCATTGGAAGGTGAACCAATGGCAAAGGAAGACCTTTCTCTCTCTCTCTCTCTCTCTCTCTGTCCACTCTGCAAGTGTGTGGGCCCCTGCCACCCACGTGGGAGACCCAGATGAGGCTCCTGGCTCCTAGTTTTGGCCTGGCCCAGGGCTGGTTGTGGTGGCCTTCTGGATAGTGAACCAGAGGATAGAAGATCTCTCTCTCTCTCTCTCTCTCTCTCTGTAATGCTGACTTTCAAATTAATAAATAAATCTTTAAAAAAAAGAAAGAAAATGGCCGGCGCCGTGGCTCACTAGGCTAATCCTCCACCTTGTGGCGCAGGCACACCGGATTCTAGTCCCGGTCGGGGCGCCGGATTCTGTCCCGGTTGCCCCTCTTCCAGGCCAGCTCTCTGCTGTGGCCAGGGAGTGCAGTGGAAGATGGCCCAAGTGCTTGGGCCCTGCACCCCATGGGAAACCAGGAGAAGCACCTGGCTCCTGCCATCGGATCAGTGCGGTGTGCCGGCCACAGCGTGCCAGCCGTGGCGGCCATTGGAGGGTGAACCAACGGCAAAGGAAGACCTTTCTCTCTGTCTCTCTCTCTCTCACTGTCCACTCTGCCTGGAAAGAGAGAAAGAGAGAAAGAGAGAAAGAGAGAAAGAGAGAAAGAGAGAGAGAGAGAGAGAGAGAGAGAGAAAGAAAGAAAGAAAGAGAAAGAAAGAAAGAGAAAGAAAGAAAGAAAGAAAGAAAGAAAGAAAGAAAGAAAGAAAGAAAGAAAGAAAGAAAGAAAGAAAATGACCAGGGCCAGTGTTGTGGCGTAGCTGGTAAAGCCGCCATCTGTAATGCTAGCATCCCATATGGCTGCTGTTTCGAGATCTAGCTGCTCCACTTCTGACCCAGCTTCTTGCTGATGTGCCTGGGAGGGTACGAAGCAGATAGAAATAACAGTTCCCGTTAGTTCCAGGCAGAGTTACGGAGATAGAGATCCTCCACCTGCTGGTTCACTCCCTAAATGGCCACAACGGCTGGGTCTTGACCGGACCAAAGCCAGCCAGGAAACAGGAGCTACATCGGAGTCTCCCATGTGGGTGGCAACAGCTGATGCTTTCCCAGCAGCATCAGCAGGAATTTGGATTGGAAGTGGAGCAGTGGAGACTTGGACCAATGCTCATATGGGATATTGGAGTTGTAGGCAGTGGCTTAGCTGCCTGTACCACACCACCAGTCCCAAAAATAGCCTTTTTGTTTCTTGACCATTTCTTTGTTTTTGGAGATCACTAGTTCCTCTCTTCCAGTTCTGTATACCTTAATACATTATTGTGAACTGTGGTCACCCCACTGTTCTGTGGCTCACTAAACTTGTTACTTCTGTCTGTCTATGCATTGATACGTGTTATCCAACGTCCCTCTCTCCTGATCCCCTCACCCTTTCCAACCCCAGTAATGACTAGTCTCAGCTGGACTATTTTTTTTTTTAATTTCCACACATAAGGGAGTACATATAGCATTTGTCTTCCTGTTCCTGGCTTATTTCATTTTACAAAATTCTCTTCAGTTCCATCCATTTTGCTACAAACTACAGAATTTCATGGCTAAAATATTCCATTATATATATATATATATATGTGTGTGTGTGTGTGTGTACATGTATATATCACCTATAAAAATTTATTTCTATTTGAAATGCAAGGACACAGAGAGAGACAGGTGAACAGACAGAGATCTCCCATCATCTGATTCACTCTCCAAATGCCCATAAGAGCAGGAGCTGGGCCATGCCAAAGCCAGGAGCCAGGAACTCAGTCTGGGCCTCCCATGTGGGTGGCAGAGATCCAAATACTTGAGCCATCACCTGTCATCTCCCAGTATGTGCATTAGCAGGAAGCTGGGACTAGAAGTGGAGCCAGGATTCAAACCAGGTACTTTGCTATGGAACACAGATGTCCCAAGTGGCATCCTAACTGCTGTGTCACTTATCCCCTGACCACCTTTTCTTATCCATTCTTCTATCGATGAACATCTAGGCAGACTTTATATCTTGGCTACTGTGAGTAATGCTGCAATGATCCACAAACTTGTGAAGGCCCCTTCTAGTGACAGATTGGGAATGAAAGAGAAAGGATAAGAGGCAGTTACTCATCTTCAGAAATAGATGCAGCCTAAATGTGTTGGGGCAAGGGTGGGAGGGAGTAAGGTTCCATTTAGAGAATATTTATCCTTTTCACTGGTTTGGAGTCATGCTGATATTTTGAATTATGTATTTGGTCTTGGTTTCCATTTCCTGACACAGAACTCCTGAAATTCTTGGAATCACTGAAATGATAGTGTCTTTTAGTATGCTAATGAGTTGACAGGTGGCTGGTAGCTTCAGGATGGGAGTTGGTCTCCAAAAAGGCCAAGAAGGAGAATTGGGACTTTCAATGTCACTCCCCTAACCTCCCAAGAAGGGAGATAGGTTGAAAGCTAAGCTGAACACTCAAAGTCAGTGACGCATTCAGTCATGCCTACATAGCGGAGCTTTCATAGAAACCCAGAAGTAAGAGGTTCAGCGAGTTAAGTGTAGCTGAGCACGTGGAAGTTCCTAAAGGATGCCATACCTGGAGAGGCTGTAGAAGCTGTGCATGACTTCCCACAGACTTTGCCCTGTGTACCTCTTCACCTGAATCCTTCCGAAGATCCTTTATAGCAAACCAGTAGCCACATTTTCCTGAGTTTTGTGAGCTACAGTGGCAAATTAATGGAGCCTGAGGAAGGGGATGTGGGAACCCCAATCTATAGCTGATTGGTTAGAAACACAGATCAATCAAGCTACCTAGAGCTTGCGAGTAGCATCAGAAACAGGAGGCATTCTTGGGGTCTGAGCCCTCGACCTGTGGCATCTGACACTCTCCCAGGTAGACAGCATCTAAGTCAAATTGAATTAGAGGACATCCAGCTGGTGTCTGATACTACAGCACTGCTTGCTTGGTGGGTGGGGAAATACACACCCTCCCCACCACCACCGCCCACCCCTGCCAACTCTAGTGTAAGAAGCAGACCTTGTGGGTATGGTGGGAGAAGCTGTTTTCTTATATCCTCAAAATCACCCATCATGTTTTTCAGGTCTCCATTTGGAAGAAGGGGAAACCAGGGAGGCCCCTGAGCTGTTTCTGTCTTTGCTAAAGGAGCCAACAACTCAAGGCAGAAGGGGTTGTCTTTAGAAATGACATATGGCTAGGTAGGTTTTGAAAAATTAAAAATAGGAAAGGGTTTCCAGTGTTTCTAGCTTATTACGGCATAAAAATGAGAACCAATTTGCAAAGATGTGGGCAGTAGCAGAATGAATAGTGGAGGCTGATTAGGTACGTTTGCCCAGGGCAACTCATTAAAAAGCATCCGACTCCAGTACTGCAACCCCTATAATTTCCACTGCCTCCTACCCTTGCTACTTTATCAGCTTCAGAGGGAAAGTCAGTTAGTTTATTCTTCAGAAAAGCCCACTCCTGAAATATGTTTATTCCCCCATCCCTTTTCTTTCTTGTAGAAACACTGCACTCATTCAATTGCTTTTGGATGGTGGTGGGGGCATGGCAATACCTCTCCTTGGCCTTAAGGCAGGAGATTAAACACTGACATCACAACTCTATTTCCCTCCCTTCTCTGCTTTTGTCTTCCTTCTAGTCAACAACATACCATTACAGATGAGGCAAGGCACCATGTGCACATTCTCTGTGTGTACTTCAAATGTGGATTCAGCAAGCTCATTTCTTCTCTTTGTTTTGACAATGGGGAAGGGAAGGCTGCTTTGATCTTTGAAAATTATGGCTGTAAATAATGTCTATTCAAATATTGGCTCAAGATTAAAACAGTGATTGCTTTTGAGTAGTTTTTAGGATCTCTTCCCTCCTTTGGATACGTTAAATGTTCATCAAGTTCAAATTTCCACATTATATCTATGTATCTGAAGTGTATTTGGCAAGCAAATACTTTACTGTTTCTCAGGTAAATGTTCATGTTTTAGACATTTTTCTTATGATAAAAATAATGCATACTGTTCTCAAAGTTGTGCTATATTCCTAAAAAGTATAAATAAGGAAAAAAAATTATTAATCTGTAAACGCACCACTCAGAAATACTGCTAGAATACGTGTCTGTATTTTTTTGTAAATATGTGTATGGGCAAATCAGACACAGATTGAGCAGCTCTAATCTAAAAATCTGAAATGCTCCAAAATATGAAACTCTTTGAGTACCAACATGACTCCACAAGTGGAAAATTTCACACCATGAAACTGTTTCATGCACAAAATTATTAAAAGCATTGCACAAAATTACCTCCAGGCCACATTTATAAGGTGTATGTGAGACATAAATGAAATGTTGTATTTAGACTTGGGCAATATCCCCAAAATATCTCATTCCATATATGCATATCTTTCAAAAATCCAAAAAAATATGAAATCTGAAACATTCTGGTGCCAAGCATTTAGAATAGGGGAAGATCAACCTGTGTCTACTAAATTTCCCTTGTAAATTTGTCATCATAGTGGTTAGAAAGGTTTGAATTTTCCTTTTTTTGAACACACTATCATCTGGTGAACTTGAAGGTGCTCAATTTGGTTATCTGCCATGTACACTGTGAGATTTATTCTTACTGGTGCTTTGCTTGGGGGGCTTTTCAAAATCTATTTATTTATTTGATGGGTAGAGGGACAGAGAGCTCCTATCCATTGGTTCATTCTCCAGATGTCCACAATGGCCAAGGCTGGGAGAGGCCAGGCCCAGACTGAATGCAATCCAAGTCTTCCATGTAGGGGTGACTGGGACCCAATTAATCGAGCGGTCACTGCTGCCTCCCAGGCTCTGCATTGACAGGAAGCTGGAGTTTGGAGCCAGAGCCAAGAATCAAACCCAGGCACTTTGATGTGGGGTGCAGATATCTTAATCACAAGGTTACATGCTGGCTTATGGATTTTTATAGCCCCTCCCCCTATTTTTCTTTTCTGCTTTTATAAGGTATGGAGATGTGCTCTCCCGTGTGCATGAATGAGTGTCTTTAATTTGCTATTCTTTCTGAAGAGAATGACTAATAAAAGCTGCAATTTTTAATCTAACTCCAAGAATATTATGACTTTGGCCATAAACTTAAGTGCTGGGCAGTCAGGCTTCCAACATGTATCAATTCAATGCTATGTGTCTAACATGATGCTGAACTTTTTGTGGATGTAGCAAGACATCAGTTCTTAAATCACCAGCAGTTCCTGCAACTGTTGCCTAAGAGAGAATGAATTCCGGTGGAGTCTGGTACTGGGTGGTTCTTGGAGAAGTGAATGAACTGCACAGGCTAAACACTATGGTTCATCTTTGGAACAAGAAATGCTACTCTCACAGGCTCAGTGGCAAAAAAAAAAATGTCTTTACAAGTGTAAGGAATGGCAAGCAGCTTAGCTTGGCAAACAGCAGAGGAGCCATGCAGGGGAGAACAGACTGGAGGCCGATTTGTTTGGAGAACCTGGCCACTGGGCAGACAAGCCTGCATTTGCCAACACAGATGGGAAGGATCCCGAGTAGGTTTCCCAGCAGGGGAGTGATATAAAGATGAGGACATTCAAAGCAGATGATTTTATTGCCTGTGTGTATCTGAAGCTACATTATCCAGGATGATCATTCTAAGAGCACGCCTGCTAGGTTTCTGCCCCGTCGGAGTCTGGCCGTCTAAGGTGTGTGCAGCTTGTGCAGCTAGTATCACATCCTGTCCCACTGGGAAGGTTTGAGATGGGCCAATTCTGGCCCCTTGAAATAATTAGTTCCCACTGCTTTCTGAGTGCAGAACCAAAAGGAGCAATTTATTGGCATTATGGGTAATGCCCAGATACTGCCAACATAAAGTATTAAACTAACAGGGTTGGAAGACAGGACGGGGGCATTATTTTTCAACTCTAAATCTGATTTAAGAGGGAATACATCTCTACTCCCTAAAATTAGCACAAATAGCCATCACACAAAACGCGTTCTCCTGCTTTCATACAATGCTGGTAGGGATGCAACACGGCACCTGTGTAAGAGAATTTAGTCCTTTTTATCAAAATTGCATTTACCCTTTGAATTACTGATCTCATTATAGGAATCTGTTTCAAAGATATATTGATAAAAATGTAAGGATAAACTTATAGGCAAGGTTATTCATTACAACACATTTTAGCGAAAGATTGGAAATAATTCAAATTCCATCAGTAAGATACAGAAAGCCGACACATATCTACACAAAAGAATGCTGTGTAGCTATAGAAAGGTATGGTTATAATAGTTTTATGTACACTGGGGAGTGCTTTCCAGTTTACCCAAGGGAATGCCCAGAAGTTCTCAGAAAATGAAATCAAAAGGTAAGTATATTTTGTTAAAAATAATTTTAAAGGGCCGGTGCCGTGGCTCACTTGGCTAATCCTCCGCCTGCAGCACCGGCATCCCATATGGGCGCCGGGTTCTAGTCCCGGCTGCTCCTCTTCCAGTCCAGCTCTCTGCTGTGGCCCGGGAGTGCAGTGGAGGATGGTCCAAGTGCTTGGGTGCCTGCACCCGTGTGGGAGACCAGGAGGAAGCACCTGGCTCCTGCTTTGGATCGGCACAGCGTGCCTGCCATAGCAGCCATTTGGGGGGTGAACCAACGGAAGGAAAACCTTTCTGTCTCTCTCTCTCACTGTTTAACTCTATCTGTCAAATAAAAAAAATTTTAAAGTCCATGAAAATGAGGTGGCTTCAAAAACTTCATGGAAAGGGCATATTATGGCTCAGTTATGCATGGATTCCAAATTTTTTTCACTGTAATATATATTTGTCTTTTAATTATATTTTTTCATGAATTTTTGAAACATCTTCGTCTTATGAGGTTAAAAAAAGCAATGTGGGAAAAGTGTTTATTATAAGCCATCATTTATTCTAAGAAAGAGAAGGTATTAATGTGTCTATTCATATGTGTATAGGTATACATAATATGTGTATTTGCTGATTTTAGCAAAGGGAGCATAGACCTAAAGCTTAAACATTTTTAAAATGGTTATCAATGGAGGAGGGGAGCAGGAAACAACAAAATCACATCAAAAGCAATAGATAGAAGTGGAACTTCTTGGAATATACCCTGCTTTGTAGATTTGAATTTGGAAACATTAAATTATTTTACACAATTATGTTACAAAATTAAGTTTAAAAAGCAATTCCTAAAATTAAAAGCAATGTGAGACAGATGAAACAAACTATGTAACAACTTTTTGGCTTACCCAGAGAACTATTCCATATGATTTCAATTAAACACAATAATTTCACTTTACATTCCTAGAGAGATTATGTGCAAAGGATTGAAAACTAAAAATATCTTGGTAATGTCGGTGTTATGATCTGATATTGTGTGTTAATATTTATGTTGGCATTGTAAGGAACTGAGACTTGGGGCATGGAAAAAGGTGATATGGATATAACATAGATGATACTAAATAAAAATTTGTAAGGAAATATCATTATAACCTCATTGTATTTTATCTTTTAAAAACTCTATTTTCTAGCTTTGGATATAAAAAAAGACCTAAAAACAATGACCAATCCTGCATCAGTGAACACTTTTAATGTCCAAGTTGTGGTCTTTAAGTACCATTTTCCATCAAAAGGAACCTTGGATCGATGGCAAAATGACTGATGCTAGTACTAGGGCAGAAAAAGTGTGTAAGATAAGCCTAGAACATTCTGTCATACTAGAAAACAAAGAAGCTTTCTAAAACTACTATAGATTTCTCAAAAGGACACAAGAGGCACAGATTAATTATCAATAAAGATAAAAATTTTACTGGATTGAAACATTTATATATGTTAAACTGATTTTCTCATTCAAACTTTTAAAAATAAAACTCACTCATCACCTTTGAATCTTCTTTGGAGTGTATTAGAGGACCAACAGATGTTTTAAAAACTGTAACAAAAAGAGAAAAAAAAAAACCTAGCTATATCCTCTTTTTTTTCCCAACATGAATAAGCACATCAGAATAAACAAATAAAGAACTATGCATGGATTCCTCATTAAAGAAATGTATTTGCTGACAAACTAAAGAATGAAGGGATTATAACGTTACTATTTGACAATCTAATAAAATACTGGGTTTGGACAATGATTATCAGTTACTGCTAACATCACCAAAAGAGAGGAGGACAGATGTTTGGCTCAGCAGTTAAGATGCTGGCTGGGACACTCATATCCCACATCAGAGTAGCTGGATTTGAGTCCCAGTTCTGGCTCCTAACTCCAGCTTCCTGCTAATGCAGACTCTGGCAAGTAGTGGTGATGACTCAAGTAATTGGGTTTCTGCCATTCATGTGGGAGACCTGGATTGAGTTCCTGGCTCTTGACTTTAGCCCAGCCCAGCCCTGGCTGTAGTGGACATTTGGGAAGTGAACCGGCAGACATAAGATCTCTTTCTGTGTCTCTCTGTCTGTCAAACAAACAAACAAATACAAGAGAGAAAATCAGTCTTTGTTGGTCTTGAGATAGATCATTGCCAAAAAATTGAAATTGAATATGCTCAAGACTTTGTTTTAATAGTCAATTAGTAGGAAATATAGGAGACAGAGGAACAATGTCATGAGATGCAATTAGCCAGACTATAGAAAACATGGGACAAGTAACAAGTCCAAAAAAAAAAGTAAACCATTGCTACACACAGATCTTATTTGGATTATGATTCAATCAACACACTAAAAATACAAATAGGAGATAATCAGGGAAATTTGGATACTGGCTGAATATTTGATAATAAAAAACATTTTTTTACATGTGACAGTGGTATATTTGGAGAAAAATACTGAGATTTTACATGCAACGATCATAATTTTTTTGGAGGTGCAGACTGAGATACTTGCAGATGACATGATGGGAAATCATAGAATTGTTTATAAGAGAGCAGTGTGAGATGGGAAGGACCTTGGGTAGAGCAGTGGATGAAACAAGATTGTCCACGAGCTATAGGTTGTAACTAGGTGACGTGATGATTATGTCCATCACCAAATCAAAATAAGCAGGCTTAATTCTCTCAAGCAAATGAAGACGTAAATACAAAGAGAAGAACGCAAGAAAAATAATGTCTAATTTCTCCAAAGTTTACTAATTCACTTCAAAGTTCATGCATCATCTTTAAGTATTCTAAGTCTCTATCATGATTTCAAAAATACAGTTTATTTGTAGGACTCTAGAAAATCATCAATTAGAACTGAGAACTTCTGTAGCAAATTTGAACTTTAACTCAGTGTTCAGTGGTGAATTATACAATCCTAAATGTCTGGGCTTGTTAGAAAAGGTGACATTTTCAAATGTAATGTTTATGCATGAGTCATCTCTCTTATTACAGTCCACTGTTTAATCTATAGTAGCCTAGGTTTTTGATAAATTATATTTGCTGCAGGCTGTGTGCAACATTTTTTGCTAAGTTTTGACGGGTGCTAGCACAAACACCACTCATTTGTTGTCTCTTACTTACCAAGCTAAAACTTCTTTGTTGCAGATGGCACACAAGTCTGCTCTTTCATCCTTGACCTTCTTGGGACCTTTGCCTCTATCAACAATCTCTTCCTTGACTGTCTCACTCTCATCTCAAGCGGAATCTACCACTAGTGCCTTCCTCTTTATTTCTTCTGAAATGTTTCCCTCTCAACAAAGCTCAGCACCTGATGACCCTAGTCCCAGGATATACACTTTGTGTTTGTCTTTCTTTGACTATGACCGCAGGTCATCTGGGGAACTGTTTACAGTTTCAGAAATCAGCAGCCACCACTGAGAGGGAAGAAAAGGAAAAATACCTTTCTTAGAACTTGGCACAGATACAGATATTTTATGGAAGACAGCAAGGGAGGGGCTCAGTGATACTTTTACCTTCATTGTTGCAAGGGTGGTTATTCTTTACTTCTTATTTCAAGGTATCCACCTTGAAACTGAATTGTTTTCAATAGTCTTCCATTAGGGGTATAATTTTGTGGTATATCATGTCTGACTTCTTTTTATAATGTTACTAAATGGATGAGTAAAAATCACCAAAGCATACCTGGGAGTTAGGTAGTTTTCAGTATAATAGTTTATGCAATTAATAGATAAATATGTGCCACCCTCCAAACAGAGGTTAATTGAATTAATTTCAGTAACTTCATTGCTCAGATTTCTCTTTGTTATGTTCTAGCATATTAATAATAGACTTAATAATGTCCTGGATTTGTAAAGCATTACTATATTCAGACCATTTACATTGATGTTATCCTATAACATAGGCAAAGCAATTATTTGAAAAAATAAGAAATTTGTATCCAATGAGGCCATAAGACCTGCCAAGTTAGTGACAGAACCCAGTCAACCAATGCTCAGGTTTGACTCCCACTTCGTTTTTCAAATGACTACCTTTCAGTGTCAATGATTATTTTTATTGGGGGAGAAATTCTTGGAAAAGCACCCATTTGCTATCTTGGAATGCTTGTGTTCACCCCAAATTCATGCATTGAAATCCTAACTCCCAAGGATATAGGGTATTTGAAAGGTGATTAGGTTAAGAGGGTGCCATTCCCATGGATAGAGATAGTACCTTTATAAAAGACTCTGGAGAGGCCGGCGCCGCGGCTCACTAGGCTAATCCTCCGCCTGTGGCACTGCCACTCTGGGTTCTAGTCCCGGTTGGGGCGCCGGATTCTGTCCGGGTTGCTCCTCTTCCAGGCCAGCTCTCTGCTGTGGCCTGGGAGCGCAGTGGAGGATGGCCCAAGTGCTTGGTCCCTGCACCCCATGGGAGACTGGAAGCACCTGGCTTCTGGCTTTGGATCGGCGCAGCAAGCCCGCCATAGCGGCCATTTGGGGTGTGAACCAATGGAAGGAAGACCTTTCTCTCTCTCTCTCTCACTGTCTAAATCTGCCTGTTCAAAAACAAACAAACAAACAAACAAACAAAAAAACAAAACTCTAGAGAGCTCTCTTACCTCTTCCACCGTGTGAGGACACAGTAAGAAGACACAGTCTAGCCGGCGCCGTTGCTTAGCTGGTTAAAGCACCTGTCTAGTAAGAAGACACAGTCTATGAACCAGGAAACAGGCTCTTGGCAGACAGCAAATCTGACAGCACCTTGATCTTGGATTTCCCAGCCTCCAGGACTGTGAAAAATAAATATTTGTTGTTCATAAGTCATCATGTCTATGGTATTCTGTTATAGTAACCTGAACAGACTGAGACACAGACGTTTTGTGAATCAGGACGCTGGGCATGGCTTAACTGAATCCTCTGCTTAGAACTCACAAGTCTGCAACTGAGGTGTCAGTCAGAGCGCTGTGGTCTCATTTGATGGCTGGGAGTCTCTCTCTTTTAAGATTTATTTGTTTATTTGAAAGTGAGAGTTACAGAGCAGAGAGAGAGAGAGAGAGAGAGAGCACATCCATCTGCCAGTTTGCTCCACAAATGGCCACAACAACAGCAGCTGATCTGATCTGAAGCCAGGAGCCAGGAGCTTCTTCCAGATCTCCCATGTTGATGCAGGGGCCCAAGGACTTGGACCATCTTCCACTGTTATCCCAGGAACATTATCATGGAGCTGGATCAGAAGTGGAGCAGCCAGGACTCCAATAGGTGCCCGTATGGGATGACGGTGCTGCCAGAGGAATTGGCTCAAATCACCACGGCACAGTGCCGGGCCCCTGGAAGTCTCTAAAAGCTCATTCACCGTATAGACTAAATTCAGTTCCTGGAAGCTGAAGAACTCATGAAATCTTTCATCTTCTTTGAAGCAAGCAGGAGACTGTCTCTCTGGTGCTTCATCTTCTTTTAAGAACTCCCCTAATAGGCAGGTGCCGCGGCTCACTAGGCTAATCCTCCGCCTTGTGGCGCCGGCACACCGAGTTCTAGTCCCGGTCAGGGCGCCAGATTCTGTTCCGGTTGCCCCTCTTCCAGGCCAGCTCTCTGCTGTGGCCAGGGAGTGCAGTGGAGGATGGCCCAAGTGCTTGGGCCCTGCATCCCATGGGAGACCAGGATAAGTACCTGGCTCCTGCCTTCGGATCAGCGCGGTGTACCGGCCGCAGCTTGCCGGTTGCGGCGGCCATTGGAGGGTGAACCAATGGCAAAGGAAGACCTTTCTCTCTGTCTCTCTCTCTCACTGTCCACTCTGCCTTTCAAAAAAATAAAAAAAATAAAAAAAGAACTCCCCTAATAAATGAGGTCCACCCAATATATTATTTCTTTTTGTTAACTCAAAATCAACGGATTGGTACCTTAATTATAGAAGTGAAGTCACAAACTTGAGGGAAGGAAATTATAGAGGAAATTATATCAAGAGGTAGAAATTTGGGGGGCCATCTTAGAATTCAGCCTACCAAAACCAGTTTACTGAAAACTTCAAAAATATTTTTCAAGAAATTAAAGAAGTCTTGAATAAACAGAGATATACCACATTCATGGGTTGGAAAGCTCAATAATGTTGAGACATCACTTCTTCTGAAATTGATTTATACCTGCAATACAATTAACATTAAAATTCCAGCAGGCTTTTTTGTAGACATTGGCAAACTTACTCTAAAATTCATGTGTGAATGTCAGGTACCCAGAATAGCAAAAACAGTTTTGAAAAAGATTAGCAGACTAACAGTACTTAATTTCAAAACATATCATAAGGCTACAGTTATCAAGTCAATATAGGGATTAACATCAAGATAGATAAGTAGGTAAATGAAATAGAATGAAAAATCAGTAAATGGATCCACACGTATATAGACAGCTACTTTTTAAACCTTCATTTATTGCTTCACTAATGATCTCAAGGATTTTCTTTATATAAGTCCTTTTCTGACCTATATAATTTTCCTTCTGTTGGAAGGAAAAGCCCTGAAACCAGTTAAATTTAGCAACTTTTCAAGAAAAAGGTTTTAAAACAGGGAAGCATTTCTAACTGAAGATGCATGAGACTGCTCCCACCTGCAACTGTGGTGAACTGTATTTACAACCAGAAAAAGAAGAAATCACATAAGAAGTTACCTGATTGGTGCAGTTTGACATTTGCTTCAATTTGGGCATCATTTGGCAACTTTCATCTTAGGATTGACTGAGCTTTTAGCTGCTATGATTGGCTGAAGCTTGCTTGCTTGGCTACCACTTAGGTTAGAGTATAACCTGCTTGCATATCAAGTTCGGTTGTAGTTCACTATGTACTGAGGCCATTTGGGCCAATTTTCTCACCCAGATATGGAAACCAATTTACACCAAATTTAACACTTTTTTTCCCTCCTTAGGAATTTCTTTCAATATTTTTTGGCAGGATGTCCACATCTTTTATTTCCTTGCTATTTTTGTTTCCAATTTCAGTGGTTTTTGCTCTTAAATTTGCTTCATTCACTCTGCTTATTTTAGTTTTAATTCTTTTTGTTTCTTATGATTGAAAATTGAATCATTGGCTTAAGACCAATTTTCTTGTATAATATAAGCATTTAATGCTATAAATTTCCCTTTAAACACTGCTCAACTGCATGCCATGTCTTTGGCAATGTCATATTGTTATTTCTTGAATTAAAATATTTTCTACCAATGGATTATTTAGATGTGTGCCATTTATTAGATTATTGACTTATAGTTCAATTCTATTTTTGTCAGATAACATAGTTTGCATGATTTCACTTGATTTATTCTTGTTAAAGCCTGTTTTTGATTGAGGATATAGTCTATTTTGGAATGTTCCATATGTCAAAGGTAAAGAAGAACACATGAATTTTCCTCTTTTACAGTAGACAAATCAGGTTATGCTGAATGATACTGCTCTTCAGGTCTATATCTATATATTTACCTCAGACTGCCTGAGCAATATACCATAGACTGGGTGGTTTAAACAATAATAACTTATTTCTAACCATTTGAAGGCAGACAAGATCCAAGATCAAGGTGCTGGCTTATTCTGTTCCTGGTGAGGGCTCTCTCCCTGGCTTGCAGATGGTCCCCTTCTTGCTGTGTGCTTATTTGACCTTTTCTGGGTGTGCATGTGTAAAGAGAGGCAGAGAGAGAGAGAGAGAAAGAGAGGGAGAGAATCTCTTTTCCTCTTAGAAGGTCGCTAATTCTATCCGATTAGTAACCCATCCTTATTAGCTCATATAGTTGCACTGGGAATTAGTACTTCAACATGAATTTTGGGAGAGCACAATTCAGTGTATAGCAATGCCCTTTCAAATTTCTAATTATTCTATCTAATTATCAAGAAAGTAATGTTGAAATCGCTGGCTGTAATTATGGATTTGTTTATTTTTTATTTATCAGTTTTTTTCTTTATTTTAAATTAGGGTTGATAGTGCATACAAATTTAGGATTGTGTGTCTTATTGATGAACTGACTCTTCCATCATTCGATAATATCCCCCTTCATCACTGGTATTTTTTCTTATTCTGAAGTATGTTTTTTTGCTTGATATTAATATAATCTCTCCAATTTCCTTTTGATTGGAAATTTCGTGGTATAGCTTTTCCCATTATTTTATTTTTTGCATATATATATATACACTCTTTATTTAAAATGGATTTCTTGTATATAACATGTGATTGGATGTTGTTTCTTAACCAATATGACAATATTTACCTTATAATTTTGTTTTGAGACCATTTAATTTGATGCAATTATTGATATGCTTGGATTCGACTGTATCATTTTGTTTTGTTTATTCTCTCCTTTTTGTTTTTCTTTTCTTATTAGAATTACTTGAATTTCTTTAGTATCTTATTTTGATTGGTATATTTTGGGGCTATAGCTCTTTGTATTAATCTTTGTTTTTGTTCTAAGGATTTATATATATATATATATATATTTCTCCTTGTAGCTGATAATGTTTCACTACTTTAAGTAAAATGTAAACATAGTTACAACTGTACATTTTTCAAGATTTATTTATTTATTTGAGAGGCAGAGTCACAGACTCACTCTCTCTCTCTCTCTCAGTCCAGGTCCCCATGTGGTTGGTGGGAACCCAATTACTTGAGCCACTGCCTCCTGGGGTCCAGGTTAGTAGGAAGCTGGAGTCAGGAGCTGGAGCTTGATACTGAACCCAAGTTCTCTGATGTGGGATGTGGATGTCCTAACTGGTATCTTAACTACTACCCCAAACACCTGCCCCTATATTGACCATTTTCTTTTCTTTTTTAAAAGATTTGTTTATTTATTTGAAAGGCTGAACTACAAAGAGAGAGAGAGAGTCATCCATCTGTGGTTCATACCCCAAATGGCAACAACGGCCAGAGCTGAGCCGATCAGAAGCCAGGAGTCAGGAGCTTCTTTCGGGTTCCCCACGTGGGTGCAGGGGCCCAAGGATTTGGGCCATCTTCTACTGCTTTCCCAGACCATAGCAGAGAGCTGGATAGGAAGTGGAACAGCCAAACTCAAACCGGCGCCCATATGGGATACTGGTGCTTCAGGTCAGGGCGTTAACCCGCTGTGCCACAGTGCTGGCCCTGACTTTTTTATTTTTGAGCTATGCTTATGTTGCAAGCAGTTTTTTTGCTCTGAGTCTCCAGGACTTGAACCAGCACCAATATGGAATGCCTGTACCGCAAGTGGAGGCTTACCATACTATGCCACAGTGCTGGCCCCACATTTCCTTACTCTTTTCTCTGTCACAGTTGTCAAATGTATTACAAGCCCACTATGCAATGTTACATTTTTTTTTTTGTTTTCAGAATTATACATACCTTGAGGAATTTAAGAGAAAGAAAATAACATTTTATAATGACTATGATATTTATGATTTTTGCTATTCTTCATTTCTAAAGTTGCAATTTTCTGTCATGTATCATTTTGCTCTTGTCTAAATAATTTCCTTTAACATTTCCTTGAGAGTATGTTTGCTGGTGAAAAATTCCCTTACTTTGTCCTCATTGAAGCCTGTTTTTATTTTGCCTTCATTTTGAAGAGTATCTTTGCTTTATTTAGAATTTTGACATGCTTTTCTTTCAGCACTTAAAAATGCTCTCCCGGAGGTGAGCATTGTGACACAGTGGATTAAACCGCCCCTTGAGGTGCTCACATCTCATATCAGAATGCTTGGGATCCAGTTCCACTTCTGCTTCCAATCCAGCTTCCTGCTAGTGTGCCTTGGAGGCAGCAAATGACGACTCAAGTACTTGAGTTCCTGATACCCATGTGGAAGACCCAGGTGAAGTTCCTTGCTCCTAGTTTCAGCCCCCAGCCGTTGTAGACATTTTGGGAGTAAACCAGTAGGTGGAAGATTCTCTCTCTCTCTCTCTCTCTCTCTCTCTCTTTCCACTTTGCCTTTCCAATAAATAAAGAAATAAAATCTTCAAAAGTGATTTTAAAATATTATTCCAATGTCTTTTGGCTTCCTACTTTCTTATGAAAAATCAGTAGCAATTCAAACTCATTGTTCTTCTAGATAAAACATATTGTTTTTTTTCCTGGTTGCTTTCGGGACTATTTTTTCTTTTAAGTTTTTTTTTCTTTTAGCTTCCATATCTTTTCTGGGAACTTGTACCTTTCCATTCATAACAAGTGTGTGTATCTTTTTTTTTTTTTTCATTCCCTCTGAGCCCAACCTAAATCATTCTTCCCTCCCCAACTCCTTCATTCTGGGTCAAAACAAAGATATCCTAAGCCCTTCCCCTACCCCCAACCCAGTGCAAGAGGATCAACAAAAGACAAAAAACAATGAGACTCTCCTTACCAAGAAAGAGACTCAACAGAGTGGCATTCTTATTCTGAAAGAGATTCAACAAAGAGTGGCATTCTTATTCCCATGGACCCTTCCAAACTATGTAATGCTGGTGTGATCATGCAAAGGATGCCTCTTGGCACACCATTAACAGCCTTTTGGGTACACCAACAGCTGCTACATCTTGCCATTGTTTTCTTTTGAGATTCAGAAGTTCCAACAGCATTCTTGATCTTCTTCATTTATTCAACTTTAAACAGTCAAATGCTTCAAAGAGCAAGCACCTAGGACATTGTTAGCCTGAAAAAAAATAAGGCCTATCTCTCCCAGGTTAAGTTGTTTTAGGCATGATCATATTAATCACTTTGACTCCAAGTATAGCTGGAACTAAGCAGAACTGCAAAGTTTCAGAGATGAAAAATGGGCTTAAATAATTAAACTAATGCAATGAAAATCTAAATTTCCAAAGACCACTAAGTTACCAAAAACATTGAATTGACTGTAGCAGCAGTAATGACATAATTCGATTTTTTTTTTGACAGGCAGAATTAGACAGTGAGAGAGAGAGAGAGAGAGAGAGAGAAAGGTCTTCCTTTCCGTTGGTTCACCCCCCAAATGGCCACTACGGCTGGCACACTGCACTGATCCGAAGGCAGGAGCTCGGTGCTTCCTCCTGGTCTCCCACATGGGTGCAGGGCCCAAGGACTTGGGCCATCCTCCACTGCCTTCCTGGGCCACAGCAGAGAGCTGGACTGGAAGAGGAGCAACCGGGACAGAATCTGGTGCCCTGACCGGGACTAGAACCCAGTGTGCCGGCGCTGCAAGGTGGAGGATTAGCCTACTGAGCCGAGGCGCCGGCCAATTCGATTTCTATAAGGGAAATTATTTAAAGTCCCTAGACAAAAGATAGTAAACAATTATTGGGAATCATTAAAATCAGAACCACAGATTTCAAACACTTATCTCTCTGTGCCTATATGCTGTCCAACTCAATCCCAAAAAGGAACCAGAATCAGCTTCCTACAAACATAAGACTCCTAAGAGAAATCGTATTAGTTCCTGGGGAAACTGTACCTCCTGAAGTAGACTTTAAAAATGAATGTGAGAAATCCAAGTATATGACAATAAACTACTTTTTCCTTCTCACTGTAATTTTTCTTAGATGTGTATCTTTTTTTAAAAGATTTTATTTATTTGAGAGGTAGAGTTACAGACAGAGAGAGGGAGAGACAGAGAAAGGTCTTCCATCTGCTGGTTCACTCCCTAAATGGCTGCAAGGGCAGGAGCTTGTATGATCCAAAGCCAGGAACCAGGAGCTTCTTCCTGGTCTCCTACATGGGTGCAGGGGCCCAAGCACTTGGACCACCTTCCATGGCTTTCCCAGGCCATAGCAAAGAGCTGGATCGGAGAGGAGCAGCCAGGACTCAAACCGGCGCCCATATGGGATTCTGACACTGCAGGCAGAGGCTTAGCCCACTATGTCACAGCGCTGCCCCCAAGTGTGTATATCTTTACCTCATCAAAAATAGTTATTACAATTCCTTTAATGTCTTATAATCTCAGAACACAATCATCTTGGAGTTGGTTCCTGTTGATTACTTTTTTCCCTTGAAAATGGTCATACTTTTCCAGTTCTTTGTACATTAAATAACTGTGGGCAACATTCTGTACATCTTCAATTTTGTGTTGTGAAACACTGAATCCTTTTAAATTTATCTAGAAAATGATGTGTGCATGTATGTGTGTTTGTGGGTGTGTACCTATGTGTGTGTGTACATGTGTTTTGTGTATCAGACAATCAATCCAGTTAGATACAGACCATAAGTTGTTATTTTATTCTCTGTCGTTAGTGGTTCCAAGGTCTGTTCTGTTTTCAAAGTCCTTTCTTTGGGCTTGTCCCATGTGTGCACCACTTTGGCGTCGATCTGGAAACGAGGAAGTGGTTTATAGTGCATCTCAGCTCTCAAAGCTTTCCCTACGCTGTCTTTGTTTTGTCCCCATGCGTAAGCCACTCGGGATGATTCCAGGATTTAGGAGTGATTCTTGGTCTAGTTCTCAAAGTCTTTCCTTGCTGATTTTGGTCTGTCCTCAGCATGCACAGCTCAGGTGTGTGCTCGGGTCTTGCCTGAGATGACACATGGGATTCAGAAATCACCTTCTTCTTCTTCTTCTTCTTCTTTTTTTTCTTTTTTTTTTTTTTTTTTTGACAGGCAGAGTGGACAGTGAGAGAGAGAGACAGAGAGAAAGGTCTTCCTTTGCCGTTGGTTCACCCTCCAATGGCTGGCGTGGCCGGCGCGCTGCAGCCGGCGCGCTGCAGCCGGCACACCACACTGATTGGAAGGCAGGAGTCAGGTGCTTCCTCCTGGTCTCCCATGGGGTGCAGGGCCCAAGCACCTGGGCCATCCTCCACTGCACTCCCGGGCCACAGCAGAGAGCTGGCCTGGAAGAGGGGCAACCGGGACAGAATCCGGTGCCCTGACCGGGATTAGAACCCGGTGTGCCGGCACCGCAAGGTGGAGGATTAGCCTAGTGAGCCGTGGCGCCAGCCCAGAAATCACCTTCTCCACCTCTCGCTTCTCTGGGATTCTTCCGCCCTCCCTCCCCACTGACACACACATTAGCTTGTAGAGGGCTCTTTTTTTGGTCCTATGGCTAGAAAGATGATGGCTCTCTTAGAGATTTTATTGCCTATCCAGGCACTGCCACAGCTCTTAGCTAGTGTTCATTTCTGGGCTACAAGAAAAAAAAAAAAAAAAAAAAGAGGAAAAACACCTGGAAAACTCATTCTGCCATACGGGTCACTTCTTCAAGATGTGATTCCTTTCCACAATCTGCCTGCTTTTGTTTACTTCTCAGAGTCGGTGGGTTGCCGTTTTTCAGTATTTTGTGCAGAGTTTTGAATTATAATTAAGAGGCTTACTCCATCTTGGCCAGCGCTGCGAATAGCTTTTCACTTCATTTCTAAGAAGAGAATATAGTCTTCCTATTTGCTGCACAGTCTCCTGTCAGATTCCAGGCAAGACATGAGCCCTTACAAAAAGAGCATAGGCCTGTGTCCACCAGGAGACAGCACTGACAAACTCATACTTTCCCCGGGCCTCTGAAGCCTCCAGGACATGGACGTAATCTTGGCAGCCCCTGGCTTCAAATTCCTGCAAAGCAAACACTGGGACCCCAAACTTCCCACCACCTCAGTCCTGCTCTTTCCTGGGTCTTGGTGGCTGGAGTGCTTGATAATGGCAGGGGAGCTTCTTCCAGGTGTGCGGCCAGTGGTTACTGTTTTCAGTGCTTGCTCCACTAGCCAAGGCTGTTTGGGTGGAAGAGGGATTCTCCATGGTAGTATTTACAATTCTTTTTGTAGAACCTAGAAGCTGACTCTTTCAGTATTCTCTTCTTTCTTCTTTTTTTTTTTTTACGATTTATTTATTTATTTATCTGAAAAAGTTACAGAGAAAAAGAAGGAGAGAGAGAGAAAGAGGTCTTCCATCTGCTGGTTCACTCCCCAAATGGTCACAATGGCTGGAGCTGAGCCGATCCAAAGCCAGGAGCCAGGAGTTTCTTCCAGGTTCCCCACCGTGGGTGCAGGGGCCCAAGGACTTGGACCATCTTCTACTGCTTTCCCAGGAGCATTAGCAGGGAGTTGGATTGGAAGTGGAACAGCGAGTACTCAAACTGACACTCATATTGGATGACAGTGCCACATTTATCCACTATTCCATGGTGCCAGCCCCTCAGTGTTTTCAAAACCACTTGTCTGAAGGAAGCTGGGATAACTGTGTTTTGTATGAAGTTGAAAACTTTGGGAGTCATTATTGGTTGCTTATCAAATACTTCTGGCTCTCCAACTTCTCAGCACTTGGCCCTCCTGTGGTTGGATCAGGCCACCTGATTAATTCTGTTTTAGAAGTTGAGTTGAAAGTGATGGAGTATTATTTCCAGGCTGGAACATAAATTACCAATGCTAAACTTTCTGGAGTTCTCCTTCCATATGCCAAGGTCTCAGAGTAAGGACTCCATGGAATAGAACCCTGTGCCAATCTATAACAGTCATGTAGCGTGAGTGAGAAATAAACCTTTGTTGTTTAAGGCCCCTGAAGTTTTGAGGTTTTTTTTTGTGGGTAGAACAGTACCTAATATAGACTAACTTATACAGAAGCCATATGAAAGGCACTTCTTAGCATTTGTTTTTACTATCTTCAAATAAGGATCCCAAAGCACAGACAACTTCTCTTGATTTGATACTAGCTAACTGTGAGATACCTGTTCACCCAGGTACCTCTCTTAGAACCTGAAGTTATCTCTGTCATTTTAAAATTTTTATTTATTTGAGCCGGCGCCGTGGCTCAATAGGCTAATCCTCCACCTTGCGGCGCCGGCACACCAGGGTCTAGTCCCGGTTGGGGCGCCGGATTCTGTCCCGGTTGCCCCTCTTCCAGGCCAGCTCTCTGCTATGGCCAGGGAGTGCAGTGGAGGATGGCCCAGGTGCTTGGGCCCTGCACCCCATGGGAGACCAGGAAAAGCACCTGGATCCTGGCTCCTGCCATCGGATCAGCGTGGTGCGCCGGCTGCAGCGGCGGCCATTGGAGGGTGAACCAACGGCAAAGGAAGACCTTTCTCTCTCTGTCTCTCTCTCACTGTCCACTCTGCCTGTCAAAAAAATTTTTTTATTTATTTACTTATATTTATTTAAAAAGCAGAAAGAGAGGGATTGGCATTGTAACAAAGTGGGTTAAGCTGCCACCTGCGATGCCAGCATCCCACAAGGGCACAGGTTCAAATCTGGCTGTGCCACTTCTGATCCTTCTCCCAGCTAATGCACCTGGTAAAGTAGTATATGATGGCCCAAGTGCTTGGGTCCCTGCACCCACATGGGAGACCCGGATGGAGTTCTGGGCTCCTGGTTTCAGGCTGGTCCAGCCCTGGCCATTGCAGCCATTAGTGGAGTGAACCAGTGGATGGAAGATTCTCTCTCTCTTTCTCTTTCTCTCCCCCCACCTCACTCCGCACTCCCATAACTCTGCCTTTCAAATAAAACAAATACATCTTAAAAAAAAAAGAGACAGGGAGAGATCTTTCATCTGCTGATTTACTCTCCAATACCCTCAATGTCTGGGGCTGGTCCAGACTGAATTCAGGAGCCTTGAACTTGATCCAGGTCTCCCACGTCAGTGGCATGGATTCAGTCACTTGAACTACCACCAGTGCCTCCCAGAGTGCACATTAGCAGGAAGCTGGAACTCAAATCCAAGCACTCCTATATGGAATGTAGGTGCCTGCTGCACGAATTGCCAGATGTCTCTGTCTTACTGGAATTTAAGTATTAGTTTCTGGAACCTGATTTTAAATTCTGAACGTTATGCTCAACATTTATTCCATTTGACCAAGTGAAACTTTAAAAAATTATTGTCAATGATTATATATATTTATGGGCTATATTGTGACAATTTGGTATATGTATGCAATGTGTACTGATCAGATCAGGGTAGTCAGCATGCTCCTCTCTTATCATTACTTTATGGTTGGAGACTTGTAGCCTTATTCTTCATTTCATAAAATATGTTCTAGGTTATTACGAACTACAGTCTCACCATTATGCTATCTAGTGTTAGTAACTTATTCCTATGATCTAAGTCTGATTTGGCACCCAGTATCCAAACTCCCTCTATCCCTGCCATGCCTCCCAGCCTCTAGTAATCAGCATTCTGTGTTCAGATTGAGGTTTTTTTTTTTTTTTTTCTTTAGCTTCCACATATAGGATAGGTCATGTGACAGTTGTCTTTCTATGCCTGGCTTACTATATATAGGATGTCTTCCAGTTAATCCATTTTGCTGCAAATGGCAGGATTTCATTCTTTTTGTATTCTTTTTGAAGACTGAAGAGTATTCTACTGTCTGTATATATCACATTTTCTTTATATATTCATCTGATGATGGAAATCTTGGTTGATTCCATATCTTGCCTATTGTGAATAGAGCTATGATAAACATGGTGGATCTTTATATAACCAAAACAACTGGTAGTATTCCAGTGAAACCTAGAATTCAAGTGATAGACTCCCCTCTCTGCTTCATACTATACTAAAGTTGTTTACTTCCCTGCCTTTCCTTTATTCCTGTTATTTGGGGCATTCATTCCTTTTTTATACTTTTGTCCTTTATCCTACTTTTACAGTGTACTGCACTGGAGACATCTGGTTACTTACTGCTGTACTCACATATCCTTCATTCTGTTAGGAAACTACCCTTTTCCTTATTTAGATTAACTTTGGTGTTCTCATTTCAAGGCCTTTTATGAGTTATTGCAATTGATTCTGCCTGTAGCTCTTATTTAATTCCTGCATTCCTGTTCTAAATAAATAACATACTAAATCACCTAGAATAAGACAATATACAGAGTGATATATGGTCATAATTGGTAACCCATATACTACATAACACTATATCTCAGGCATTTCGCTGGTTTCTGTTAGCACTTATTAACTCATTTACAGCTCACAAAAGCTCTACACGTCCATGGGTATCATACTCTATATTTTTCAGATGGGTAACAGGCACAGAGTATTATATTACTTACTTGTGGACACAGTTTTTAAATGGCAGAGCCAGAATTAAAAATCAGGCTGTCAGGCTTCATAGACTATGTTTTATTCCTTATATTCTGTTGCTTCTCGAAATATGTAGTTTTAAACAGTAGATTGGTAAACTATAGTCCTCAGGTCACAAATGACTTGCTTTAGATTTGTGTAAATAAAGCATTTTTTGGAACAAAGCTGCACCCCCTCATTTACTATTTTCCATGACTACTTTAATGCTACAAGGGCATAGCTGAGTAGTTGTGGTAGAGACTGGATGGCCCACAGATCACTCACTACCTGATCCTTGCTTTAAAGGATGAATGGTGTTCTAGATGAAATGTACCTGGCAGAGAGGATGACAGGCAAAAAAGTATGGGGATCTGAGTTTGCTGTTTTTCTGCACCTGCATTATAAATTTTGTCAGGGAAGAACCTCATCTTCTCACCAAGGTGAGAATACCATAAGTGCTCAATTAATGCTTGTTAAAATATTTATCTAGTTTATCCTCAATGTTAAGCCCCTCACAAATGTATTAATGATGTCTGTATTTATGTTTTGTGTTTTGTGGCATCATAAATTATGAGCACATGGGTCAAGGAAGGCTAATGATTGTCCCCATGAACTGAATATATTATACATTTACATTATTCTTATGCAACTTGTTCATGGATACCTTGTGTATTTTGTGCTCAGATGTGGTTTATAGTAGAAAATAGTTCTACTAAATTTAATGACATATCAGAATGAAAAATTTGTAATTCTCTTTCTCTGCTGCATCTTTTTCAGGTTTAGGAACTAAGGTGATGCTGGCTTCATAGAAAGAATTTGGGAGGACTCCCTCTTTTTTGATTGTTCTGAATAGTTTGGGAAGAATTGTAGTTAGTTCTTCTTTAAATGTCTGGTAGAATTCAGCAGTGAATCCATCTGGTCCTGGGCTTTTCTTTGTTGGGAGGGCCTTTATTACTGTTTCAATTTCTGTCTCAGTTATGGGTCTGTTTAGGTTTTCTGTGTCTTCCTGGTTCAATTTAGGTAGGTTGTATGTGTCCAGGAATCTCTCCATTTCTGATAGATTTCCCTGTTTGTTGGCATACAACTCTTTGTAGTAATTTCTGATGACTGTTTTTATTTTTGTGGTGTCTCTTGTTATATTCCCTTTTTCATCTCTGATTTTATTGATTTGGGTCTTTTCTTTTTTTAGTTAGTTGGGCCAATGGGGCGTCAATTTTATTTACTTTTTCAAAAAACCAGCTCTTCGTTTGGTTGTTAAATAAAAGTTTAAAAAAATTCGTGAGTTTCTGGTGGTGGCAATCAGGGGGTTAGAACTAACACCTTCCCTCTTTCTCTCTCCCTTCACACATAGAAACACAATTTAATAATAATTAATGCTTGCCGGCATCACGGCTCACATGGCTAATCCTCCACCTGCGGCTCCAGCACCCCGGGTTCTAGTCCTGGTTGGGGCGCCGGATTCTGTCCCAGTTGTTCTTACAGTCCAGCTCTCTGCTGTGGCTCGGGAAGGCAGTGGAGGATGGCCCAAGTTCTTGGGCCCTGCACCCATGTGGGAGACCAGGAGGAAGCACCTGGCTCTTGGCTTCGGATCAGCACAGCGTACCAGCCTTAGCAACCATTTGGGGGGTGAACCAATGGAAAAAGAAGACCTTTCTCTCTCTCTCTCTCTCTTACTGTCTAACTCTGCCTGTCAAAAAAATATAATTAATGCTGTATTAGGCCCATTTCAAAGATGAACATTTTCCTGACAATAATTTAAAATGTGAATGGAATCCAATGGATCTTGCCTCACAACTGCAGTGGCTCATGAGAGGTAGTCACATCACTTATTCAGTTGTTACAGTTGTTTACTATTTACAGCATGATAAAGGGACAGTTTCATGTCATAATAGCTTCATAAGGCTTTGACACTTAGTAAAAGGAGAAACTTCTGCCTGGGAGAATATTTTTTTCATACAGAAGCAAATGATTGCATGTACTAAAAACTTCTGAAATTTATTGTATGCATTAGATCAAGTTTTTAAGTGGAGAAGTGTTTGATCTCTTTCTTTGATGGATCATGCTTTTTTCTTTATCCAGTGAATAAAATAGTACATTTATTTATATCTATTGCTACTGAATACCTCAGATAGACAATTTGTTACATAAAATCTTATAGTAATAAAAATTAAATGGATGGTTTCACAGCTTAATCACTATTTAGAACTCTCTTATTTAGATACTGATATCTTTATTTTTCACATTTTATACATTATGAAAGCAACCTACTGATTTCAAAATTATCTTCTAATACCTTAAGTGCCTGACAGCTTCAGATCATTAGCTGATGGCATCATCTGCTCTTACTCAGGCACCTTCAGCGTCTTCAGAAGAGAATGACGCTGTGAACTACACGCTACTTGATCGCACAGGTGATACTTGACCAACATTTCCACGAAGTGTCTCCAGATCAGCCGTGACCCCTCCACTAGCTACTGAAATTTTGCTAACTCTAGCTTACTTAATTGAATATGCTAGTTTTGCCTAATTTTTAAGATAGATATTTTGTTTAAGCTATTTTAAAACAACTGAACCCAATTTTCTGTTGGGTAGAAAATAGAAACTGTATAAAATTAGGCAAAATTATTAATGGTACAGTTTATTCACTCACTATTTTTTTTAATATTTTTTATGATTTTGTATCTTTTTCTAAATATTTATTTATTTATTTGAAAGTAAGAGTTAGACAGAGAGAAGGAGAGGCAGACAGAGAGAGGTCTTCCATACGCTGGTTCACTTCCCAATTGGCCACAACTGCCAGAGCTGCACCGATCCAAAGCCAGGAGTCAGGAGCTTCCTCTGGGTCTCCCACGTGGGCGCGGGGGCCCAAGGCCTTGGGCCATCCTCTATTGCTTTCCCAGGCCATAGCAGAGAGCTGGATCAGAAGTGGAGCAGCCGGGATTTGAACCGGCGCCCATATGGGATGCCGGCACTGCAGGCAGTGGCTTTACCCGCTATGACATAGCGCCAGCCCCTATTCACTCACTATTTCATCAGAATTTGTTAGGCACCTACTCTTTGCATTGCCATTTTGAGAAGTCTAGGGTTAGTGTAATAAAAGACACAGTCTCTGTTCTCAAGGAGCCTGCTGTCTACTCAGAAGGTAGACAGATGCCTGCATCATTTTAACACAACGTGATAAGTGCTATCAGGAAAGTGTGTACTTATCACAGAGACTCAGGCTAGGCAGTCTACTAAATGAGGGGTCTCCAAAACATTCATGAAAAATGTTTATTACCAAAAAACCCCAAAAATGGATTTCAAAAATTTTTGCACCAAAATAAATTTCTTTTAATTCCATTCTCCCCACAGATTTTGTGTATGCTTGTGCAGTTAAGGTAGAATATATAAGGTAGAATTAAGTAACTACTCAAACATCAAATAAGGAAAATTAGAAAACTCCCTCCTAAATAATTCATAAGCCAAATAAAATGTTAAAATTAGAAAAAAGAGGTAAAAGATAATGAAATACTAAATAGTGTGAGTTTCAGTCTTTATCAATACTAAAAACAAAATTTATAGTCTTACTTACTTACTATATCAAATTAGAAAAGAAAGATTGAAGATTAATGATTCATGTATCCAACTCAAGAAGTTATTAAAAAGATGAAAAATGGTAGCCCCAAGGAAACACAAATATCAGAATGAAAGGGATTAGAATAAAACTTTTTAACACAAAGAACAAACATACAAGAGTAAGCATTATCAACCAATAGCTGGTTCTTTGAGAAGATGGGCAAACTTGAGAGATCTGTGGCAATATAGGTCAAGAAAAAAAGAGGACAAAGAAACAACTGTGGAAATGAGGAGAAGGGCATATCTATGATAGATCAGACACTAAAATATAACAGAATGTTATGAAAAGCTTTATGCCAATGAGTTTGAAAAACTTAGACAACATTGTAAATTTCTTAAAAAGTAACCCATTGAATTAGCAGACAAAATCTACACCTTCCCTCCACATGCAAAAATATCAAGTGAAGATTACCTTTCAGGATAGTTTTAACAATGTATTCAAAGACTATACAATCCCTGTCTTATATACATTACTCTAGGGAAGAGAAAAAGAAGGAAAATACTTTGTAATGTATTTTTTTCATGTGACTAATTTGGCCAACTTGAAGAAATCCAGCTTGGCCAAGTCAGCCTCATGAAATGATGGCATGAAAGGATAGAATAACATTAGAATCTCTACTAATGTATTATGTGGAATCGTATGAAATTGCTGATATAGGACTGTTTCATCATCATGAAAAGGACAGAGTAAAGGACAAAGACAGCTTGATCCTTTTGGCAGAAAAAGAAAAAATACATTAAACATCAAACAGTGCTGAAAAACAAGTGCTTATTCCCTTTGAAATCAAGAAAAAGAGCAACAAGCCTCACTACTTCTATTCAACATTGTGTGATCATATATGAACTGGAAAGAGAGAAAAATAAGAAAGAGATTTCACAATATGTATGTAATACACACAAAAATTAAACCTAAAAATAATAATAATAAACACAAAAGATCTAGAGAACAATCTAACAAAAATATCAATATTTTTGGAGAAAATTGCAAAACATTCAATTAAAAATATTAATATGACCAAAATAAATGAAGAGATATAGATGATATTATTATATATATTATGATATATATTATATTTTAAATACATTAGTTCTTTCCATGCTATTCAAATACAATGTAAAATTTTCATGAAAATTTACAGCCTTGTTGTCAAATTTATACATAAGAAAAAAAGAGGTCAAGAATAATCAAAGTAATGCTAGGAAGAGTTGGGAGGATCTATTTTTTCAGATAACATGCTTTATTAAAACTTACAGTAATTAAGAAGATAGCATGGTATTATTTTGGAAATATACACATACATGAATGAAACAAATCAGAAGTGCCTTAATAGTTTCCCCATCTGTGGGGACTCGATGCTTGACAGAAGAGGCACTACAGACCACTGAGAGTGTGTTAGTTTCCTAGGGTTCCCATAAAAAATGATTACTAACTTGTTGCTGAAAGCAATAGAAATTTATTCTCTCATAATTCTGGAGACCAGAAGACTAAAATCAAAATATTGAGGGGGGGGCAATGTTGTGGCACAGTGTGATGCTGACATCTCATATTGGAGTGCTGATTTAAGTCCTAGATACTCTGCTGCTGTTCCATCTGCCTGCTAATGTGCCTGGGAAAGCAAAGGATGATGACCCAAGTGCTTGGATCCTTGCTGCCCTTTGTGGGAGATCCAGATGCAATTTCTGGCTCCTGGCTTCAACTTGGCCCAGACCTGGCTGTTACAGCTATTTGAGGAGTGAATCAGCAAATGGAAAATCTCTCTCTCTCTCTCTCTCTCCCTCTCTCCCTCTCTCCCTCTCTCCCTCTCTCCCCTACCCTCTCCCTCTCCCTTCCCCTCCCCATTTTCCTCTCCCTCTCTGTGTTTCTCCCTCTCTATCACTCTGCTTTTCAAATAAATACATAAATAAATCTTTAAAAACAAAAAGAAACCAAAGTACTGGCAGAGCCTTGTTCCCTCCAAGAGCTCTAGGAGTAATTCCTTCCTTGCTTCTCCCAGCTTCTGGTGGCACCAGGTGCTCCTTGGTTTGCAGCGGTATCACTCCAATTTCTACCTCTGTCTTCAAATGGACTTCTCCCTGTGTGTCTTCTCCCTCCTTCTCTTGTAAGTATGCTCATTGCTGCATTTAGGTCCACTAGCTCAGTCCAGGATGATCTCATCTCCAGATCCTTCACTTAATTGCACTTGCAAAAGCATGTTTCAAAATACCATCTTATTCACGGGTAGTGGGAATTAGGACTTGGACATAGCTTTTGGGGTAACAGAATTCAAACCACTACAGGCAGCAAAGAAGAGAGTGCTCAATAAATGTTGCTGAGGTAATTGGTTATTTATATAGAAAAATTGCTTTCCTAAATCACACCATATTAAAACCAGACTTCCATGTGAATACATACTCAAATGCAGAAAAGGGAATTTTAGTAGGAAAGAAAATACATAAGACATTATGACCTGCATAGGAAATTATTTGTTAAACAAGGCCCCCAAAACACTAGCATAATGGGAAAAAAATGGTAAATTCAACTACCTTGAAATTCAAACATGTTTACATCAAAGCTACCATTCATGAATGATCAACAAATGGGAAAATGATCAACAAATGGGAAATGTATATTATGACAGAGTAACATGGTGTGCCAGGAAAGGGGTGAGGGCTGGCTTCTACAGTTCATAACCAGCCCTTTCATGAGAACTACTTTCCAGGGGCATGCCTCTGATGAGCTAAGGATTTCCCACTAGGCCCACCTGCTGAGTACCATGGTAGGATTAAATCATCATCTTCTTCATTCATCATTATGATTTTGGAGTTTAAAGTTTTGCTTGAGTTCAGGAGCCAACTCATGTTCAAACTACAAGCATCTAGTAAAGTTGATAGTACATATACCTAGAATCCAGAAATTCCCCTGGAGACAGGTGCCTTGCAGCTTTTAGTCATCAGCAAGAGAATGTATAATTTGTAATAAATTCATGCAATGTAATATTCTGCTAGCAGTATCTATGTTAACCTGGATATATCATGGAAATTCAAAGTTAAAGTAAATTTCAAAAGAGTAGATACAGGATGGAACCATTTATATATAGTTTTAAAACATGAAAATCAACATTATGTATTGTTTTTTGATATTAACATTTGTAAAAAAAAAAAAGTATGAAAATCCTATAAGGATACTTGACACCAAACTCTGGAGTGTAGCTCCTTTGGTGGAGGTGGTAGAGGGTAGGAAACTAATAGAGAGAGATAATGTATGGGACTTAAATTTTACTTGCTATGTTTTAATTAGGCCAGGTTATGAGTACATGAGTATTCATGGTATTATTCTCTGGACTTTTAGTAGTTCTGAAAACTCAAAATCTTTTATAACTTCAAGAGAGAAAAGTAAGAGATAATTGCGGAAGATGCTGGTCTGATGATTTGAGTCTCTCAAATTTAAAATAAGATGAAATTACATTTAAAATTATGGTAAGATGAAACTCGGATACAAGGAGGAATGAGAAAAGAAGGAACATGGGAGACCTTGCTGCCTGGGACTTAATTTTGGTCCTGTCATCAGCTAGCTCTGGAAGCACACAGATAACCCCTTAACTGGTCTGGTCTGTTGTAAAGTCGGGATAGAAACAAATTGTGACCTTGATTGTAGGTAAAATGTCTTAGATTTGCAAAATTTACAAAAACATGACCATGAGAATTTAGAGATTAGAAGGCTGAACTAGAGGAGGTAGATGAAAGCTAGACTGTTGTTGATTAAAGTTCCAGGAGTCTTTGAAGTTAAGGCTATAGAGTGAGGTAAATTAGGAGCTGGATAAATTGGGGGCTATCTAGTAAAACTGAAAGTGCACATACACCAGAATGCAGCAATTCCTCTGGAGACGTGCAAAAGTGTTCACTGCAGCTTCGAAAGAAAATGAGAAAGAGGAGTACTCTGGCAAAAAATACTCCTTAGTGCAGATATTAAGATGATCAAAGACCGGACAAGAGAAATTGGAAAACATTCTGTGCATGGTGTTTTTCATCTTGCCAATCATCTTACATCTTAAGTAACATTTTTACTGACCCTTGGCAAACCATGTGAAACAACAGGGTGCTGTAGAACAAGTATCAGCCCTGAACTCCTTTGAAGGGAAGGCTGGCTGGCTGACTCCTAGGATCCTCAAAAGGTGACCTTCATTACATCCAACCAGAGACTGCCCTTCAGTCACTGGAAAATTCTCGTAATCATCAAAGGTGTAAAACTGAAGCCAACCAAAACTGAATGCTTTCTCCTTGAAAAAGATTTTTCCTAAATATGACAATTCAACCAAGCAACGAACCAACCAACAAAAAACGCATGCAATTGCTACTAATAAGCTATTGGTTAAAACTTTTCTTTTTCTTTTTAAAAAGATTTATTTTTTGTGTGAAAATCAGAGTTGGCGAGAAAGGGAAAGAGAGGGAGGGAGAGAGAGATTGATCTTCCATCTGCTGGTTCACTTCCCAGATGGCCACAATGGCCAGGCTGGGCCAGGCCAGAGCCAGGAGCCTGGAGCCAGGAGCTTCTTCCAGGTCTCCCATGTGGGTGCTGCTTTCCCACATGCATTAGCAGGGATTTGGAAGGGACACAAACTGGTGCACAAATGGGATGTGGGTGTCTCAGGCAGTGGCTCCACCCATCCTGCCACAACGCTGAGCCCTGGTTAAAGCTTTTCTAAAATATTCATAATAAAAAAATTTGAGCAGCCTTTTTAGGAAACAAAAATTATCATTCTACTTTCTCCGTTGAAATACAACAAAACCATTACCTCATGCAAAGGTAATCAAAGTGTATGCACAAAAAATGTGAAGAAAATGTATTATAGAGCTGGGTCAGGCTTTCAATTAATAAAGAAATGTACATTTTTCTGGATTTTGTTTTACTTATATTTTCCAGCTACTTAAAATTATGACCTTGTCTAAATAAGATCAGAGTTGGCAAACTCAAAAGGCTTCCATTGCCTTGGCAACTCATGACAAGCGCCTAGGGTGATTACTGACGCCATAAACAAGAGTGTCAATTGTTAAGTCAACAACAGGAGTCACTGTGCATTTACTCCCCATGTAGGATCTCTGTCCTTAATGTGTTGTACAATGTGAATTAATGCTATAACTAGTACTCAAACAGTACTTTACACTTTGTGTAAAGTTTTTGTGTGGGTGCAAACTGTTGAAATCTTTACTTAATATATACTAAATTGATCTTCTGTATATAAAGATAATTGAAAATGAATCTTGATGTGAATGGAAGGGGAGAGGGAGTGGGAGATGGGAGCGTTGCGGGTGGGAGGGAAGTTATTGGGGGGGGAAGCCACTGTAATCCAAAAGCTGTACTTTGGAAATTTATATTTATTAAAGTTAAACAATGTATATTATATTGTGATTTTTCTCATTCTAGATATTTACCTTTATATGTCCATTTTTATTTTGTATTTTCTTTCTAAAAAGAGGTCTTCCAAATTGGATAAACTTCAGATGCCACAAAAGCAGTATTTTACCTAAACTCAAGAGATTGTAACTCCTCAATGCCGATTTATCATGTACAAGGGTGCTTTTAAAAGCTTATGGGAGGTCGGCGCCGCGGCTCAGTAGGCTAATCCTCCACCTAGTGGCGCCGGCACACCAGGTTCTAGTCCCGGTCGGGGCGCCGGATTCTGTCCCGGTTGCCCCTCTTCCAGGCCAGCTCTCTGCTGTGGCCAGGGAGTGCAGTGGAGGATGGCCCAAGTGCTTGGGCCCTGCACCCCATGGGAGACCAGGATAGGCACCTGGCTCCTGCCTTCGGATCAGCGCGGTGTGCTGGCTGCAGCGCGCTGGCCATGGCGGCCATTGGAGGGTGAACCAACGGCAAAGGAAGACCTTTCTCTCTGTCTGTCTCTCTCACTGTCCATGCTGCCTGTCAAAAAAAAAAAAAAAAAAAAAAAAAAAAAAGCTTATTCACGGGATCTTCAAAAAGTTCATGTAAAAATGTATATTATAAAAATTGTTTTTATTTCAATAATTTTGGTGTAAAATAAAGTTATCTTTTAACTCCATTTCTACAAACTTTGGAAGTTCTTTGTATGTTATGGATCCTGACAATGTCAGGAATTGTTGCAGTCCCTACGACCACGCTTTTTAATGTCTGCTGTCAGACTTACTAGAATTATAATTATTAGCTGAAAATTGACAAAAGCTATTTCAAAAATTATAGTAGGGTCTGGAGTTGTGGCATAGCAGATAAAGCTGCCACGTGTGAAGCCAATGTCCCAGATGGGCACTAGTTCCTGTCCCAGCTGCTCTACTTCCAATCCAGCTCCCTGCTAATGGCCTGGGAAAAGCAGTAGAAGATACCCCAAGCTCCTGGCTCCTGGCTTCAGCCTGGCCCAGCCCTGGCCATTGTGTTCATTTGCAGCCACTTGTGGCCATCTGGGGAATGAATCAGTGGAATGGAAGTGTTCTCTCTCTCTCTCTCTCTCTCTCTCTCTCTCTTATTTTGCCTTTCAAATAAATAAATAAGAAAGAAATCCTTTAAAAATCAGAATGGTTGAAATTCCTATAACCTGTTCCAAAGCTATGTTGGCAGAGAGAAATAGAAATAATAATGATAAAAATGGTAGCAACCAAAACTCACTTTTGTTGAACATACATTATGCATCAAGCTCAGTATTATGCCTTCAATATCAATTTTCAGTTAATCTTTGCATTAACTTTATTAAACTATTGTCATACAAACAAGGACAAGTACCAGATGACACACATCCTGAGATCTGCTGGATCACTGGTCATTATGAAAATCTCACGGAGCCAAGACCAACAGCAGGTAGAAAGGTCCTCTCTTGCTCATTCATTCTAAGGCAGTGCATGGTGATCTAGCAGAATCAGACATTCAATTCCAAATGATGTGTCCTGACTCTTGGCTGGCTGGATTTTAGCCTGCAGGATAAGTGTGGGGGCTGGCACTGTGGCGTAGCAGGTAAAGCCAGCTGCAGTGCCAGCATCCCATATGGGTGCATGTTCAAGATCCGGCTGCTCCACTTCCAATCCAGCTCTCTGCTATGGCCTGGGAAAGCAGTAGAGGATGGCCCGGGTCCTTGGGACCCTGTACTCGCAAAGGAGACCTGGAAGAAACTCCTGGCTCCTGGCTTTGGATCGGTCCAGCTTGGGATGTGGCAGTCATTTGGGAAGTGAACTAGCAAATGGAATACTTTTGTCTCTCTCTGCCTCTGCATCTCTGTAACTCTGCCTTTCAAATAAATAAATCTTTTTTTTTAAAAAAAGATAAGTGTGAAGGCATTGTAATAGGTCAACTTGGCTAGGTTAAACTATATTTTCCGGAATTTCTTTCTTGTATGGTTCTAGCTAGTATGGCCACAAGAGAGATTTTGCAGAGCTTTGGAGGACTACAGGGAGGCAGCTGCCATTATAGTTTTTTTTTTTTTAAATATTGATTTATTTATTTGAAAGGCAGAGTTACAGAGAGGCAGAGGCAGAGAGAGAGAGAGAGAGAGATCTTCCATCTGTTGGTTCATTCCCCAGATAGGCACAATGGCTGGAGCTGTGCCAATCTGAAGCCAGGAGCCAAGAGCTTCCTCAGGGTCTCCCAAGCAGCTGCAGGGGTCCGAGGACTTGGGCCATCTTCTGCTGCTTTCCCAGGCCATAGCAGAGAGCTGGATCAGAATTGGAGCAACCGGGACTCAAACCAGTGCCCATTTAGGTTGCTGGTACCGCAGGCGGCAGCTTTACCAGCTACATCACGGCTCCAGCCCTGAGCTGCCATTATAGTTTAAACACCCTGTTGCTCACTGGCATGACCCCTCATGGCTAGGTGTGTGTGTTTAGCTGTTTAACGAAGTGCTCCGCCTTCCCCGGGATCACCTGGTCTCAGGGGCAGCAAGAAACGACTGATTTCTCTCCATCATTGTGGATTTGCCCGTTGTGATCACAGGATCTCAGCCTGCTCCTGTTCTTCCTTTCCTGACTACTTTCCCTGTGGACTTCAACATCTAGCATCAGACATGAAGATATCCTCACAAAGACTGCTTAATTAGCTACTACAACTGTGTAAGATAGTTCCTTGTATAGATCCATACACAGATACATTTGAATATATATATTCTTGTATGCAATCTCATGTCCATAGATGCAGATAATATAAACCTCCTACTTTATATTATCTGCATCTATGGACACAACTATATAATCTCCTACTGATTCTGCTTCTCTGATTGAATCTTGACTGATACAATTACAGAAGTACTGGCCCCTCCTCTGCTATTTTAAGGTCTCTAAAGTACTATAATATTTGCAGTTACAAGTTCATGAGAAAGCCAAATAGTGCTAAGATTCACCAATTCACCATTCATGATTAGGGAATAGTTAGTCCCTTCCCTGGCAAAGTCAGGGAGCTAGGGCCTACGGCTTACAATTGAATAAAAGTTGACTGTACTTAATACTGGGCCATAGCTGGTTTTTACACAGCTTTGTTAGACGTTAACTCCTTTTCTGAGAAGCCAGTTTGCAAGGAACCAATCTTGGACAAGTAACAGTTGTATTTTCTAAAGCCGACTATACCAGTATATATTGCTTCCCACATGCTCTTCTTTTTTTTATTTTATTTATTTTGAAAGGTAGAGTTACAGAGAGGCAGAGGGAGGGAGGGAGGGAGAGAGAGAGAGAGGTCTTCCATCCACTGGTTCACTTCCCAAATGGCTGTAATGGCCAGAGCTATGCCGATCCGAAGCCAGGAGCCAGAGGCTTCCTCCAGGACTCCCACGCGGGTGCAGGGACCCAAGGACTTGGGCCATCTTCCACTGCTATCCCAGGCCATAGCAGAGAGCTGGGCCAGATGTGGAGCAGCCAGATTTCGAACCGGTGCCCATATGGGATGCTGGTGCTTCAGGCCAGGGCGTTAACCCGCTGTGCCACAGCACTGGCCTCCAACTGTCTTTAAAGTAAGGACTGCTGAGAAGGCCTGGCTTCTTTTTAAAAAGAAATGATCAGCTGCACTCAATATCAAGCCTCTGATCTTGGTTATCCCACTTCTGCCTTCACCCTGGCCCTGAATCCAAGTGCATTCTCTTCAAGTTGTAGCTACAAGCTCTTTAGTAACAGAGGCCTCTTGGAAAGCTTCTGAAGTCTCCCTGGCCATGAGCTCCTTCCCTAGTGTATTTCCCTTGGGGAGAGTCGCTGTGTTTGGGGGTGGGGAATCTGAGCCAGTGACTGTACAGGAAGTATCCCTGGAGCTTCTGGATGAAACTGGCAAGTATGGGGCCCAGCTGTGTGCTGGGCTTTCCTGGTGTCCTCATTCAACCATCCTCATGGATCTCTCTTTGTCTGAGGCCTGAGGTTTCATGAGACTTGAGGAGAAATGTATCCTGTGGCTCCCTGGCCACACCTTGCTGATGTGTGGGACAAGGTCAGGTACTTCTCCATCAGACTCAGCAGATCTGAGGGTTCACAGAGCCTTTGTAAACAGAGGTCCTAGCCCAGAGTCCAAGGGCAAAGTCTGTAGTGTGGCATCCAGAGGTCTCTGAACCTCTGCATTGCAGACAGAATTCTGAGAGCGTGTGTGCCTTTCCTAGGGGTACGCAGCAGAGGTTGGCCAGCCAAGGCCCACTGACCAGATCTAGCTGAGAGTGGTTTTCTGTTGCAGTGTTATTCACCATAGCCTAGTTGTGGAATCAATCTAAGTACATACCAGTGGATGAGTGGATAAAGAAAACGTGCAATGCACACAAGAGCATACTATTTCACTTTAAAAAGGAGGGAAATTCTGCCATGTGTGACAACGTGGATGAATCTGGAGGATACATGCTATGTGACTAAGCCAGACACAGAAAGACAAACATGGCCATGCCCCATAGAGTGCCCTTTTATTCAACGGTGGATCCTATACAATGGTCTGCACCACATTGCTTGGGTGTGCAGTGGACCAAACCTCTAGGTTTGTGTAATCACACTCTATATGGTGGCACAAAGATGAAATAGTCAAACAGTGTGTTTCTCAGAGCAACGCATTATTGCTATGTATGTATGTATGTATGTATTATATGTCAATAAAGTTTTATTGGGAAAAAAAATAGTGGGGTGGGTGCGGTGGTGCAGCGGGTTAACACCCTGGCCTGCAGCACCAGCATCCCATAGGGGCACCAGTTTGAGACCTGGCTGCTCCACTTCCGATCCAGCTCTCTGCTATGGCCTGGGAAAGCAGCAGAAGATGGCCCAAGTCCTTGGGCCCCTGCACCTGTGTGAGAGACCCAGAAGAAGCTCCTGGCTCCTGGCTTCGGATTGGCGCAGCTCCGGCCATTGCAGCCATTTAGGGAGTGAACCAGCGGATAGAAGACCTCTCTCTCTCTCTCTGCCTCTCCTCTCTCTGTGTAACACTGACTTTCAAATAAATAAATAAATCCTTTAAAAAAAAAGATGGCCAGATTGTGCCTTTTTAAAGATTGAGCTGAAATTCACATAACACAAAGTTAATAATTTTAAAGTTTACAATTCAGTGGCATTTAGTATATTCACAATGTTGTACAACCACATCTGTCAAATTTCAAAGCATTCTCATCACGCTGAAATCAAATCTTCACCCATTAAGCAGTTAAGCAGTCATTCTATTCCCCTCTCCCACTTGGTTCTGGCAACCATTATTCAGCTGTCTGTGTTCTGTCGAGTTACCTATTGTGAATATTTTCAATGCAACATTATTCCCCATAGAAAAGTATAAAGTACTGATACATGCTAGAACATGCATATACCTCAGAAACAGTACACAGACACAAAAGCTTCCGTTGTTGTATGATTCCACTTGTTTGAGGTTGAGGAAATTCTTTCAACTTCCAGGTTGTTTTTTCATGAAAGGGTGTTAGATTTGTTGAAAACTTTGTATCAATTGAGATGATTGTGTGTGCGATTTTTTTCCCTTTGTTCTATTACTGTGGTGTATTATACTTACTGGTGTTCATATGTTGAACCCTTGTTATTTTATTTGAGAGGGAGAGAGAGAGATGGAAGAGAGAGACAGTGATCCCATTTGCTGGTTCGCTCTCCAAATACCCACAGCAGCCTGGATAGAGGAAAGCCAAAGCAGTAACGGGCTCATAATTCAATCAAGATTTCCCATGTAGGTTACTTGTGTCATCTAGGCTGTGCATTAGCAGGAGGTTGGATTCTGGAGCAGAGCTGAGATTTGAACGCAGGCACTCTGATAAGGATGTTCCAATTGGTGGCTTAACAGATGCCCTGTATAATTCTTTTGACATGTAACTTGATTCAGTATGCTGATATTGTGGTATTTTTGATATTTTGATATTTTTGCATCTATTTGTTAAAAGATTTAATGTATTTGAAAGGCAGAGTCACACACACACACACACACAGAGAGAGAGAGAGAGAGAGAGAGAGAGAGAGAGAGGTCTTGAGATCTTCCACCTGCTGGTTCACTCCCCAAATGGCCACAATGGTCAGAGTTGGACCAGGCCAAAGCCAGGAGTTAGGAGCTCCATCTGGATCCCCCATGTGGGTGGCAGGTGTCCAAGTACTTGGGCCATGTTCTAGTGCCTTGCTAGGACTATTGGCAAGGAAGTTCATGAGAAGCAGAACAGCTGGGACTCCCCTGACCCTCCAATATTGGATGCCATCTGCTGTTCCACAGCCCCAGGCACTGCATCTATTTATAAAGGATATTGTTTGTAATTTTTCGTCTATTGTGATATCTTATATTTTTGGGGGGAAGAGTTTGAGAAGAGCTGCTGCAAATTATACTTTAGATTCGACAGTAAAGTCATCTGGTCCTGAGTTTTTCTCTCTTAGGAAGATTTTGTTACTGACACAGTTACTGATTGATTCTATGACAGTCTTTTTTGTTTTAATTTTTCTAGGCCAGTAATAATGTCCCCCTTTTCATTTATAGTTTTAATAATTACCTCTTTTTTTCCTTAAGAAATCTTGTTAAATTCTTGTAAATTTTGTTGATTCAAAAAACCAACTTTCGGATTCATTGATTTTCTATACTATTTTTATATTCTTATTTTACTTTGTCTCTGATCTTTACTATTTGTTAGGGAACCATTCATGGAGAAAGTAATTGTAGCACCGTTTGAAACAAAGTAACTGCGCAGTAGCCCAGCTTGAAAGAAAAGTAGAAAGGTAACCACTCTAGCCGGTAAGATTTGAAAACAGAGCCTAACTAGATGGCCTAACCACAAACTGTCGTTGCTATGACTACAGGACCCTGGGAGGTTGGAATGTGGGTGGGGCTAGCCTCTAGAAACTGTATATAAGGGGACCCTCAGACACTGTAAACCAGAGGTTGCTCAGCCTCTCTCTCCCCAGTCCGTAGTTCCTAGTGCCCGCGGGGAGAAGCTCCTGGTCCCTAGCGCCTAGTGCCCGCAGGAGTAGGCTTGAGCGATCTCTCCTCCTAGTCACCTAGAGTATCAATAAAGTGTGTTTAGCTTGACCTTCCTCAGTCTCCTCGACTCTTCCTTCGGGGTAACCCGGCCAGTTCCCAAAGGGGGAGATCCTGACACTGTTCTCTTCATTCTACTTTCAGTTTAGTTTGCTCTTTTTTTCTGGTTCTGTAAGATGTAAAATCGGTTTATTGATTTACTCCTTATTTTAAATGTAGAATATTTTTACAGCTATAGATTGCCTTCTGAGCATCCTATATACTTTGGTATGCTGTTTTCATTTCATTCATCTCAAAGTCTTTCCTAATATTTTTATTTTTTTGACCTCTTGGTTTTTAAATGTTGTGTTTAATGTCCACATATTTTTGAATATTTAATTTTCCTTCTATTATAGATTTCTACTTTCATTTCATTGTGAGTGAAGAAAATACTTTGTATGATTTTAATCTTTTAAGATTTATTGAGTTTTTTGCTTTATTGGATGGTCTACTTTGGAGAACATTTCATGTGTATTTGAGAAAAATGTGCATTCTCCTGTTTTTGATTCTCCTGTTTTTGAGTGCAGTGTTCTATATATCTCTTAGTTGTAGTTGGTTGCTGGTATTGTTCAAATTCACTATTTCCTTATTTATCTATTTTGTTGTTCTATTCATTATTGAAAATGAGGTGTTGGGGTTGGCACTGTGGCATAGCAGATAAAAACATTGCCTATGGTGCCAGCACCCTGTTGGTGTCAGCTTGATTCCCCACTACTCCATTTTTGATCTAGCTTCCTGCAAGTGCTTGGGCCCCTGCACCCACATGGGAGACCTGCAAGAAGCTTCTGACTCCTGGCTCCTGGCCCAGTTGTGGCCATTGCAGCCATGTGGGAAGTGAATGAACAAATAGAAGATCTCTCTCTCTCTCTCTCTCTCTCTCTTTCCCTCTTTCCCTCTCTCTCTCTAACTCTGCCTTTTAAATAAATAAATAAATCTTAAAAAAAAGAAACTGAGGTGTTGAAGTCTCCAACTACTCTTTTTTAAAAAGATTTATTTATTTGAAATAGTTAGACAGAAACACACACACATACACATTCAGGGGGAGAGAGAGAGAAAGAGAGAGAGAGAGAGAGAAAGAGAGAAAGAGAGAGAGAGAGAGATCTCCCATCCACTGATTCACTCCCAATATGGCTGCAACAGCCTTGCTGGGCCCAGGCCTAATCCAGGAGCCAGGAGCTTCTTCTGGGTCTCCCATGTAGCTGACGGGGCCCAAGGATTTGGCCATTTTCTAGTGCTTTTCCAAGGCCATTAACAGGGAGCTGGATCGTAAGAGGAGCAACCAAGACTCAAACCAGTGCCATATGTGATGCCGGCCTTGCAAGCTGTGGCTTTATTGGCTACACCACGACATCAGCCCCTCCAACTACTCTTACAGAATAATTTTTCTGTACAGTTTTATAGATATTGTTTGCCTTACATTTTTTTTAACTTTGTTTTTTTTTTAAATTTTTTAACTTTTATTTAATGAATATAAATTTCCAAAGTACAGCTTATGGATTACAATGGCTTCCCCCCCATATCGTCTCTCCCACCCGCATCCCTCCCCTTTCCCACTCCCTCTCCCCTTCCATTCACATGAGGATTCATTTTCGATTCTCTTTATCTACAGAAGATGAGTTTAGCTTACATTAAGTAAAGATTTCAACAGTTTGCTCCCACACAAACATAAAGTGAAAAATAATAGATGATTTTTTAAATGATGATGAAATCAGATCAGACCTATTGTCATGTTTAATCCCAGTGAGAGTCAAGTTGGGAATTGATAATGTCTTCTTTTTTTTTTTTTTTTTTTTTTTTTTTTTTTACAGAAGATCAGTTTAGTATACATTAAGTAAAGATTTCAACAGTTTGCACCCCCATAGAAACACAAAGCGAAATATACTGTTTGAGTACTCATTATAGCATTAAGTCTCAATGTACAGCACATTAAGGACAGAGATCCTACATGAGGAGTAAGTGCACAGTGACTCCTGTTGTTGACTTTACAAATTGACACTCCTGTTTATGGCATCAGTAATCTCCCTATGCACCAGTCATGAGTTTCCAAGGCTATGGAAGCCCTTTGAGTTCATCGACTCTTATCTTGTTTAGACAAGGTCATATTCAAAGTGGAGGTTCTCTCCTCCCTTCAGAGAAAGGTACCTCCTTCTTTGAAGGCCTGTTCTTTCCACTGGGATCTCACTCACAGAGATCTTTCATTTAGGGTTTTTTTTTTTTTTTTTTTTTTTTGCCAGAGTGTCTTGGCTTTCCATGCCTGAAATACTCTCATGGGCTTTTCAGCCAGATCGGAATGCCTCTAGGGCTGATTCTGAGGCCAGAGTGCTGTTTAGGACATCCACCATTCTATGAGTCTGCTGAGTATCTCACTTCCCATGTTGGATCACTCTCCCCTTTATTTATTCTATCAGTTAGTATTAGCAGGTACTAGACTTGTTTATGTGCTTCCTTTGCCTCACATTTTTTATCTCCTCTTAAGTACATATAAATTTATAACTATTGTATCTTCTTGATGTGCTGGACCTTTTATGAATATATGATATTCTTATTTGTCTTTTGAAATAAATTTTTATTTAAAGTCTGCTTTGTCTAATATTAGTATAGCTACTCTAATCTTTCTTTTATGGATATATGCATGCAATATTTTTCTATTCTTTCACTTTTAATCTATCTATGTCTTTGCATATAAAGTTAGTGTTTTGTAGCTAACAAACAGTTAAATCATATTTTTAATGTATTCTGCTAATCTGTGACTTTTATTTAGAAAGTATAGCCATTTTCATTTAAAGTAATTGCTGATAAGGAAGGACTAATAGTTTGGTATTTTTTTTCTACATAACATTTCTTTTTGTCCCTCAATTCCTCTACTATCTCCTTTTGTGTTTTTTGTAGTGTGATATTTTAATCCCATTTTAATTGTTTTTCTTTTTAAAAATTATTTTCTTTTTTTTTTTTTTTTTTTTTTATTTTTGACAGGCAGAGTGGACAGTGAGAGAGAGAGACAGAGAGAGAAAGGTCTTCCTTTGCCGTTGGTTCACCCTCCAATGGCCGCTGCTGCAGCCGGCACACCGCGCTGATCCGATGGCAGGAGCCAGGATCCAGGTGCTTTTCCTGGTCTCCCATGGGGTGCAGGGCCCAAGCACCTGGGCCATCCTCCACTGCACTCCCTGGCCATAGCAGAGAGCTGGCCTGGAAGAGGGGCAACCGGGACAGAATCCGGCGCCCCAACCGGGACTAGAACCCGGTGTGCCGGCGCCGCAAGGTGGAGGATTAGCCTATTGAGCCACGGCGCTGGCTCCTGTTTTTCTTTTTAAAAATTATTTTCTTAGTAGTTATACTGAGGATTACTATCAACTTCTTCAATTTATAATAACTTATTTTGAATTAATACTACCTTAGCTTCAATAATTTACATAACTCTGTTCCTATGGAGCTGTCTTACCTCCCACTTGCTGTTGTTACAAACTACATTATTAAAATTCTCCCCATTGTTTGCATTGTCTCTTACATTGCATATATAAAGGAATAAGTTACACACCAAAAATATTTAAAAAATGGTTCTCAGGTTTACTTATGTGGTTATCTTTACCGGTGTTCTTTGTTCCTTCATAGTGCTTTCAGTCACTGTCTAGTAGCCTTACATTTCTGCTTGAAGTACTCTTTTTAGCATTCCTTATGGGGGAAATCTGCTACTGGTTAATTTGCTTAGCTTTCATTTATCTATGTCTTACTTTCTGATTCACTTTTGAATGATTGTATTTGTTGATATATAATTCTTGGTTGATATATTTTTCTTTTCCTTTAGCACTTAAAATGTGTCTTTCCAATGACTTTCAGCCTTTATGGTTTTAGCTGAAATTTCAGCTGTTAATGTTATTGATGATCTCTTGTATATGATGAGCTGCTTCTGTCTTGCTACTTTCAAAATTATCCTTGTGCCTTTATATTTTGACTATTTGATTATAATGTGTCTTGATGTGACCCTCTTCCCATTTACTCTACCTGTTGAGCTTCTTTGAGGTATAGATTTGTGCCTTTCCTTATAAAGGTGAGTTTTTCATCATTATTTTTTTCAGACCTTTTTTTTCTGAAGTTAATTAATTCTTATTCATTCTTTTTTCTTTCTGTTCCTCAGACTCAAGTAATTTCAGTTACCCTATCTCCAAGTTCACTGACTCTTTCTTTTGCCTGCTCAAAACTGTGGTTGAGACCCTCTAGTGAATTTTTCATTTCAGCTATCATACTTCTCAGCTCTAGAATTTCTATTTGTCCATTTTTAATTTTTAGCTTTATTGATTGATATTCTCTATTTTTCATACATGATTCTCTTGGTTTCTTTTAACTCCTTGAGAATACTTAAGACTATTGATTTAAAATCTTCTAGTAAGGTCAATGTCTTTGCTTCTCTGGGACAATTTGTGTCAATTTCTCCTGTGAATGGTCTGTATTTTTTTGCATTTGTTTATGTAATTTTTGGTTGAAAATTAGACATTTTGAGTATTATAACATGATAACTCTGGAAACCAGATTATTCCTCTCTCTTCAAGGATTATTTTGTTGTTTGGTATGGGCTACATTTGGTTCTGTGTCTAGTGACTTTACTTACCATTTTGTTGACTGTTTCTCTTTTTTTTTATGTAGCCTCAGAAATCCCTGTTCCTTTAGCTTGCACTTTGACAGAGGTTTCCTTGAATGCCTTAAGTAAACAGAAAGTTCAGTCTTAGGTGAACATTTAGGGTCTTCCCAGTCCTTTTTTGGAGCTAGAGTTCTACACTGGAAATGTGTGGGTTGCTAAATTCCCAGTATACACAGGCACTTTTCAATGATTCAATTCTTTAAAAGTCTGTGTCCAGTTTTCCCTTCCAGGCTTTTTGTGTGCCTATTGTTTGTTGCAGCTGTAATCTTTTGCTCCAGGCAGCAATGTGTTGTTCATTTGCCTTTGAATATTTTTTTGAGGAACAACCCTTCTGCATAGCCTCTTTTCCTCCATGAGAGAGTTGGTAGTTATTTTAAACAAAGGCCTTTGGACTAAGAGACCAGATTCCCACACTTGGACTATAGGCTACTGTCTTTATGACTACTGCAAAGCCAGGAAGTAGCATGAGACAAGGGCTGGTAAAAACATTGAGAATTGTCTTTTTCTTGATTTAGCATTTGTTTGATTGCTATAAATTTTGGACCTTTTTCCAGAGTCCTACAAAGATGACTCTGATAATTTTTGCTAACTTTTCATTGCTTCTAAGGAGGGACTAGTCCTTGGAGAAACCCATTCAGCCACTTTTACTGACATCACCCCTCCACTATTTGTTTTTTATTTAGTTAGTACTTACTATGCATTTGCCATACATCAGGCACTGTGCTAGATATTTTATTTTTATTTAACCTACGTGATAATTATATAAGGAAAATGTCATTATTATCATTTTGTAAAAGAAAAATACATTTAGAGAGGAATACCCTAAAATGATACAAACAGGAGGAAATACATGTGATCTTGAACTCAGATCTGCATTATTTTCAATCCTAGGCTTTTAACCATTAGGGCAATTTGATATATTAAGGTAGGCATAATCAAAGGTGTTAAGTGACCCAATTCTGGACACCATTATATGCTGAGGGATTAGTTATAATTTGTTGATATGAAACATAGTTTTCATTCTTGATCTCTCATTCATGTTTTGCCTCTGAATGGTGTAATTGTGCTTGTGTGAAGATTTCCATACAAAAAGAAAAAAAAAATCCCAGATGATCTACCAATAATCATGCAGAGCGAATAAATAAATTTTGATTACTTTCTATACCAGCTTGGAACCTGTTCTTTTCTTTTCTTTTTGATTTAAAACAAGAGTATGGCCAAAGTAAATAACAAAGGAGTAAAGGGATGAAGCCTGGATACTTGACATGTGATTATCCTATTGCGGTGACTCATAGTTGTTCCTAGTTTTTTTTTGATGGAATATTACTATGGAGTGACGAAGTCTATGGCTCTAGATTCCCCAGCTTTAAATTCTGGCTCTGTATTGACCATCTCTGTGTCTGTGTCTCAGTTTTCTTATTTGTATATATGGGGATAACAATGGCATATACTTTATTATGTGCTTGAGGATTAGATGAGCTAGCAAAGAGAAAAGCATTAAAAGCTATTCCTATCTCTGTGAGACGTCAGTGGAAAGAAGGGGCCATCAAAGAAGGATGTACTTTTCTCTGAAGGGAGGAGAGAACTTCCACTTTGGTTATGGCTGTGTCCAAATACTGATGGAGTCTATGGTCACAAAAGGCTTCCATAGCTTTGGTAGCCCATGGTAAGATCCTCAGGTGAACACTGACGTCATTAATAAGAGTGTTAATTGTTAAAGGAACAACAGAAGTCACTGCGCACTTACTCCTCATGCAGGCCCTCTGTCCTTAATGAGTTGTGCTATGAGAATTAACTGCAAATCTTGTTCTCAAACTGTACTCTGTATGTTGTGTGTGTATGTGTGTGTGTGTGCAAACTGTTGAAATCAGTGCTTAACACAGAGTTGGTCCTCTGTATATAAAATCAAACTAAAAATGAACCATATTGAAGAAGGGGATGGGAGAAGGAGAGGGGGGTGGGATGGAGGTTGGGGTGGGAGCTGGGTATGAGGGAAAGAACCACTATATTCCTAAAGTTGTATCTATGAAAAATGCATTCATTAAATAAAAACTTTTAAAAAAAAGCTATTCCTAGTACAGAGTAACCATTAAAAAGGGTAGCTATTACCATGATTATAAAACTAAATAGAAAAAAACACACCATATTTTCTCCCAACAAGATTTTAATGGTCACACTTTATCACCTCCCTTTGCCCACGTATTTATCCTGGTGGACCTTTGTGGGGTACATGTCACTTTAGGGGCTTCTTTTGATTTGCATTTGACCTTGTTAAGGCTACCATAAATCAGAGAGGAAAAAAGAAAATTGAATGACTTTCCTATCACGCCTCTTCCTGACAACTTCTTCAATTTTCCGTGGTCACAAAGAAGATGAAAATGTGCAGACAATTTTTCTTCATAACTGAAATTGTGCAGAAAGCCCTTAAACTTGTACTGAAAGTTCCATTTTCATTTAGTATTTATTTCTTTCTGTGTTAATTTTAACTTTCAAAAGTCCTAGATGACATTAATCTTAACAAAATTTAGTTAATAGTGTTACCTCTGCTACTCTAAGATGATGAGGCAAAAATATAAATGCATGGAAGAAATGTTTTGAAATCTCATTTGAAAGTGATTTGGAGATCCCATGGATATGAGGATTTCTTTTATTTTCTTACTGCGATATATATGAAGGATGATGTTGATGAGATTAACATGGTCTCATAGACTCACTCAAGAATTCCTTGTGTGTGCTGACTGACAGTAATCTTTATCTTCCCTCAAGAAGTCATATAAAAATGCCTGCACATAAGTATGACATTTTTATTTTTAATAGATTTTTTTGCAGAGCAATTTTAGGCCACAGCAAAATTCAGTGGAAAGTACAGAGATTTCTCATATACTCACACATGTGTAGTCCCTCTCATTATCAACATCTCCCACTAAAGCGGTACAGTGGTTATAATTGATGAACCTATCCTGACACATCATCATCACTCAAAACTCATAGTTTACATTAGGGTTCATTCTTAGTGTTGTACATTCTACAGGTTCGGACAAATATATAATGACATATACTTTGGTAGCATACAGAGTAATGTCACTGCCCTCAACATTCTCTGGAATCCATCTGTGTGGCACTATTTTAATAAATAGACCTTTTGTTAGATATTTTCTGAAAAGTAACTCTTTTGAGTTTGTTGAAACTTTATAACTAATGATTATACTGACAATAAACCTCTGAATCACAATAGACACTGAGATTGAGAACAAATCATCTCGTCGAAGTACTTCACCTTATAGAAGAAGAAAGGGAAAGCCTGTTGCTCAAGGTCGTGCGATAGTGGATGACTCCAGGGTTACCTGAGTCTGGGCTTATTCATTCCATCTGCAGATACTGATTGAGCTCCTTCTGTGTCTCAGGCCCTCCGCTCATATAATGATGAGCAAGGTTCTGCCTACTTCAATGACCGAGAGAGTCGAGAGTGGAATGGGAGTAGATAATGAGGAAAGCATCAATTGCAGAACAGTAAAAGAGGGAGGGACAGGGACAGGAGCACAGATCAGGGGAATCAATTTCGACTTGGGGGTGGGGTAGAGAAAAGCTGCCCACAAGACGTGAAATCTAAGCTAGGCCTGAACAATGAGTGAAAGACGGGTCATATTTAATCAAGTGGTAACCAGTATTAAGATATAACTATGTCCAAAATTGGCATCACAGAGGAAAAAGTCAGCCCTACCTCCCAAATAATCCTAAGCTTTTGGAACCTTAGAGATGAAACTTTTAGCTGAGATAATAAAATTTCATTGATTTTTATTATGCATTTTAAAAATGTTAATAGTTTAGTTTTTTAAGTGAAATTTTAATTTATATTTTAGTCAAAGGCTTGATGAGTATACTAAATAAAGAATTCAGCAAATGGCCGGCACCGCGGCTCAGTAGGCTAATCCTCCGCCTTGCGGCACTGGCACACCGGGTTCTAGTCCCGGTCGGGGTGCTGGATTCTGTCCCGGTTGCCCCTCTTCCAGGCCAGCTCTCTGCTGTGGCCCGGGAGTGCAGTGGAGGATGGCCCAAGTGCTTGGGCCCTGCACCCCATGGGAGACCAGGAGGAAGCACCAAGCTCCTGGCTTCGGATCAGCGCGGTGCGCTGGCTGCAGCGCACCGGCCGCGGCGGCCATTGGAGGGTGAACCAACAGCAAAAGGAAGACCTTTCTCTCTGTCTCTCTCTCTCACTGTCCACTCTGCCTGTCAAAAAAAAAAAAAAATTCAGCAAATAAAAACTAAAAAGCCCATAGTCCAGCAGGAAAATATGCCGAGGCTATAAACAATAATCAAATGAAAAGATGTTCAACTTCACTCATAAAATTTTAAAGTAGTCACAAATTCATTAATACTACAGTAGTATATAATTCCTATCAAGTTATGAATTTTTAAAGCATCTCTGTAAAAGAATCTCTTGTGATTTCTCCCAATGGTTCCATGAGTGAGGAAAGGCAGCATAATCAACCTCTCCAAGAATTACCTAAAATGAATTCAGAAGTAAATAAGGTGAAATTACACCGGATGCGACCCTTTTGATTTTTTCTCTCACATATGAAATAACCCCTTGTTTCTCCAACTGGCTGTTCCTGTGATATAGAACTTTATCCACCTGAGAAGTGAAAACCGCCATGTCAGTTATGTTCTTCCTAATACCACCTTGCATTCTAATTGCACATTGGGCACTTAGATCCTGACTCCAGATAGGAGTTGCCCTTCATCTGCAGGGAGTGTATTACAAGATGTTCCACAGATATTAGAAACCACAGAGGCACCAAGTCATATATGTATTCTCTTTTTTCCTATAGATACAAACCCATGGGTAAAGTATAATTTATAAGTTAGGCACAATAAGAGATTAATAACATTAATACTGAAATAGAGCAATTATAGTAATTTGATCTCCCTCTGTCTCCTAAGATATTGTACTGTATTGTATTTTTAGACTGAGATTAACTGCAGGTAGCTGAAATCAAAGGAAGCAAAACTGCATATAGGGAGGCTAGCAGAAAGTAGGGAATAGGTTGATCAGATTTTTGATGGAAGATACAGTTATTAGCTCCAGATTTTCACCCTTCCATTCATCCACATCCTTATCATGATCTCATTATGAGAAGAAGATATTCACTCCTCCTGATTTTGGCCTTGCCATGTGACTTGTGTTGGCCAATGGCATGTAGGTGGAAGTGTCAGTGTGCTATTCTGAGCCTAGGCCTTAAGAAGCTCATGAGCTTCTGTTCACCCTCTTGGGCCTCTGTCATCTCATGTTAAGTACTGGACAACTTCTGTCCCTGTAGTATGAGTCTTGGAATGTGCATATGAGAAACAGACTTGCCTGGGTGAGCCAGTTAAGGTCATTTGCCTCCCAGATGACTCGCAGATCTGTGGGAATCGATGGTTCATGTTTCCTCACTGATGTTTGCAACTAACTTGGTTGAAGACTAAAGACTGTGGTCAGTGAATGGTGTCTCTCCCAGTGCCATAGCTTATAACCCAAAGGGTCTCCAGATTAAGTCCCTATGGTTTAGGAAAATCTCCTTGCTAAAATCTCTTTAATGGAGGAGGAACTGGTGAGGCATGGGAGTGACCTGTGCTACTACAGAGAGGAGAGAAAGTCCTAAAAGACTGCTGCTTCTCCTGCAGAGATCCTTACTTCCTAGGGGACATAAAGATTATTGGCCAATGGTCATTGAAGCCACTGAGGATTCTGATTCTGTTGATTTTTCCAGAAGCTACCTAGAAATAAAGTATAACCTGGAAAATTTTACTGTAGTAAAATTCTATAACAAAACAGAAGGAATACCATATGCGGAAAGAGGCAACAAATCTGTACATTGGTATATTTAATATTTTAAATTGTTGAATGAATTTGATTCACTGCCAAAATAATCTGAAACACCAGCATCTCATTGGTTATTAAGAATCAATTAAGTGGTCGGAGCCGGCGCCATGGCTCACTTAGTTAATCCTCCACCTGCGGTGCTGGCATCCCATATGGGCGCTGGGTTCTAGTCCCGGCTGCTCCTCTTCCAGTCCAGCTCTCTGCTGTGGCCCAGGAGGGCAGTGGAGGATGGCCCAAGTGCTTGGCCCCCTGTACCTGCATGGGAGACCAGGAGGAAGCACCTGGCTCCTGGCTTCGGATTGATGCAGCACCAGCCGTAGCGGCCATTTGGGGAGTGAACCAATGGAAGGAAGACCTTTCTCTCTGTCTCTCCCTCTCACTGTCTAACTCTGTCAAATAAATAAAGAAATTCTATAAAAAGAATCAATTAGGTGGGAAGTTTTTAATTTGTAAACTAATTAATTTTGGACTTAGGAAAAAATAAACCAACTTATTTTAAGGAACCTCAAGTTCTCTCACATTTCTAAATACAATTGTGTCATAAGCAACATAGATAATGGTGCCCAAAATGCAAGTTTAAGGTAAGACTAAAAAGGACTTTCAAGCCCTAAAGAAAATATTTATGAACAGTCTAAAAGAGAAATAACAGTAACTTATAAGGAAGTTTGGGAAATGAGATTGAACAGAATATTATATTAAACTGTATGTTATGGTTAGAATGTCTCTGAAGCTTAGGAGCAAAAAAAATTTATGAAATCAAAAAGTTACTTCTTAGGAGTTGAAAGATGTGGTGATTATCTTGGTTGTGGTTAAAGGTACAGGTAATTTATATTGAGTAACAAATCATTGTATTTTCCTTCTTGAAATCTTACAGAAAAGCAGTTTCAGTAAGATGAAAAACACAAGTTGGAAAAATGGTTAATTTGGCCTTCTCCATCACCTCATGAACCAAATCAAAATGACTGTAGGACTGATTGCCAACTGTGAAAAAGTGAACTGGCCAAGAAAAACAAGTCCTCTCAATGCTAATCAGAAGCAAACTAAAACTGGTAAGTATTTTCCTTAATTCTAATCTGAGAATGGAGAATGTGTACTGGTCAGATAAGAAAGATGAGGAGAGGGGCGGGCGCTGTGCTGCAGCAGGTTAAAGCCCCAGCCTGGGGTGCTGGCATCCCATAGGGGTGCCAGTTCTAGTCCTGGGTGCTCCTCTTCTGATCCAGCTCTCTGCAATGGCCTGGGAAAGCAGTAGAGGATGGCTCAAGCGCTTGGGCCCCTGCACCCACTTGGGAGACCCAGAAGAAGCTCCTGGCTCTTGGCTTCAGACTGGCTCAGCTCTGGCCATTGCAGTCATTTGGGGAGTGAACCAGCAGATGGAAGACCTTTCTCTCTGCCTCTCTTTGTAACTCTGTCTTTCAAATAAATACAAATAAATCTTTAAAAAAAGAAAAATAAAGGAAAGATGGCGGGGGGGGGGGAGACTGACTCAGGAATAATAGCTGAAGTGCTATGATGGTTATTAGGAGGTTTGGTAGAATCACCGTGGTTCACTGATAGCAGAAACCGTGGAATAAGATATTGGAAGTCTGTGCTGTGTGTGTCCTCTGTCTTTGATAGTGAGAGCTGCATTATGCACCACAGTAGGAAGGCCGATAGCTTTTCTAAGTCTGGATGCTTGCCTTGTGTTAACAGAATGTTCCTTTGGGTGTCATCACTACAAGAGTCAACATTCCTACTAAGGATTTCAGAAGTTAAAGACTTCCCATAATGTTGGACTCAGGAAGTGAAAAAATTACCATGGGGTGGTGAACAATATGGTCCTTCTTTGAAGATATAAGAAATTCAAGAGGTTACAGGTGTTACCTTACATGATCTGATTGGCCTATTTGCAAATGGAGCCCCATGCTAACAGAAGCCACTCAAAGAGTTGGCAGTGGAGGATTAGGCCTTCTGCAGCTTCTTCCTTGCAGTTTCTTCCCTTTACCTTGTCCTACTAACCTTTCTGGCAGTCCCAAGGGAAGGGCCGTGTGGTAGCTCTGGGGTATCAGGATCTCACAGAAACCTAAAGCTAGCTCAAGGGGGCCCCCTGGAAGGTCCTTTGAGGGACAGAGTAGAATTTCCCATGGCATCTTGAGCATTGGTTTTGATCTCCAATTTATTTTAAGAATTTCTTTATATAGAAAGCTTCCCCATATAACCAAATCCAGCTGACAAGAATCCTTGCTTACAAAAATGGCTGTAATATTCTACCTCCTGTCTTAGGTTCCATTTATACATTAAAAAATCTTGAAGCTTAATTTAGGAGAGTTTGTGAGCTCACAGATGAAGGAAGGAAGCTATAAAAGACAGGTGTATTCTAGGGCAGATGGGAAGTACTTTTATTGTACTATGTTTCCTTTCCTGTTGCTTATTTTTACTTTGTTTTTCAATTTTAGTTGGCAGGTAAGTACCAGGGTACTTCAAAAAGTTCATGGAAAAAGGAATTAAATGACAAGTTTATTTCAATTCAAGAAAAAAAAGAAAATGAAATCCAAGCATAGTTTTTTCGTTATACATGTTGTCCATGTACTTTTTTGAAGATCCCTTGTATTGGGAGCCCTGTTACGTTGCTGATGACTAACCCAGACTTCTCTGCATTATAGATCCATAGACCCAACTGCCATCCAAGTACCTCTACTTAGATGGCTCAAAGGCACCTCAAACTCAGCATATTCAATGCAAAAATCACAATTTATTCCTCTCTTACCACCCACTCTTACCACTCTTCCTACTGAACCTTCTTCATACAGCAACCAAAGTCAGCATTCAACTGTGTAACTCAAATAATACCTTTTGTCTGCCTAAAACGCTTACATGACTTTCAATGGCTCTTAGTATAAAAGACCCAAATGTTTAACGAAGACTTGAATGACTTGACTCCTTTGCGTGCTCATCTTGTAACTTACTCCATCTAGGTTTGCACTGAGACAGAGCTTAGGGCACACAGTATTTACTAGTAGACATCAAATTTGTGAAAACAAAGGAGGAAGAATCAAGATGGGGTAGGGGAAGAAGGCAATCTCTGATACAGCCTCAACAAATCCTAGGCCAAATAGTGGGAGGCTCTAGAGAGAGGTTTGCCTCTCAGAGTTGTCCTGCTTCAGGCCATTGTATCCTGTCTAGCATGATCTTGGGATGACTTCAGACACAAAGGTGGGCAAAGAAGATCTCTGCAGCCCTGGCAGATGATGGAGACAGCTGAGACAAGTACTTACCTGGAGGGGAGCTGGGTGGCTCTTCTCAGTGTCTACTTATGTCCAGGCACACTGGATTTATCCACTTTCTCAAAACTCCTAGAATGCTCTTCCCCCTCAAACCTTTATGTCTGCTGTTCCTTTTTCTTCCAGCATTCCCTCTCCCCCACCTCATCTTCCATTATATACAAAGTTACTTCTTCTGCTCGGAGCACATCTTATAGCTTGTAATTTCTACTTTTCAGAGGAGTACATTATTTGACTAATTATTCTGCATCATTATTTGTATATTGCTTATCTTTCCTACTATATATTAAGATTTCTAAAAGCAGGTTTTATATATATATATATATATATATATATATATATATATAGTTTGTCTTCAGAAGGTAGTGTGGTACCTAGCATATAATAAACATTTGTTGAATGAATAAATAAAATGAATGATTGGAAACACAATCTGGGGGTTCTGGAGCCCTACTGAAAAAAAGTACCAGGAAAGGGGCCAGCATTGTGGTGCAGCAGGTTAAGCCACTACTTGCGATGCCAGCATCTCACACCAGAGTGCTAGTTCGAGTCCTGGCTTCTCTACTTCTCATCCAGCTCCCTGCTAATGCACCTAGGAAAGCAGAAGAAGATGGTGCAAAGAGTTGGATCTCTGACATTTATGTGGGAGACCAGGATGGAGTTCCTAGCTCCTGGTTTTGGCCTGGGCCAGCTCTGGCTGTTGCAACCATTTGGGGAGAAAACCAGAGGATGGAAGATCTTTGTCTCCCTCTCTGGCTCTCTCTCCATTTGTCATTCTACCTTTCAAAAGAAATAGAGAGGCCGGCGCCGCGGCTCACTAGGCTAATCCTCCGCCTAGCGGCGCCGGCACACCGGGTTCTAGTCCCGGTCGGGGCGCCGGATTCTGTCCCGGTTGCCCCTCTTCCAGGCCAGCTCTCTGCTGTGGCCAGGGAGTGCAGTGGAGGATGGCCCAGGTGCTTGGGCCCTGCACCCCATGGGAGACCAGGAAAAGCACCTGGCTCCTGGCTCCTGCCATTGGATCAGCGCGGTGCGCCGGCCGCAGCGCGCCGGCCGCGGCGGCCATTGGAGGGTGAACCAACGGCAAAGGAAGACCTTTCTCTCTGTCTCTCTCTCTCTCACTGTCCACTCTGCCTGTCAAAAAAAAAAAAAAAAGAAATAGAGAGACAAATATTTTCTACAAAAGAAGTGTCAGGAGGTGGGAAAAGGGTATCTGTGGAAAGAATGGAATCATGTTCAACTAGAATACAGAACTGGTTTCTTAATGATGGAACATATGATGATTTTCATTCAGAAATTTAAAATGGAAATCATTCTACCCTAGTAATATTTCAGTTTTCCTAATATTGTTGAACTGAGCATATACTTGGGTTCTGGTAAGACATTTTGGAGCAGGGTCCATATTGGAATGTTTTCTTGGCATGACAGATCATGGACATTTCTGTTCATATTTATGGCACTGACTATCAGAAAGCTCAGCAATCCATAATCAGTATGACTGCTCCTTATGTGACTACTCCAGCCCCACTGCAACAGAAAGGTCTTAAACTACTTACTCAGTCCCTAAATGCATGCGGCCCAGCCTGGCAGTTCATTCAGACCTGTCCCATGGACAGGCAGAGTGGAAACAAACATAGTTACCATGAGTCCTGCAAATGCTGGGCCTGGTAGTGTGTTTTCATGTGGAAGTTCTTTCCTAGAATTTCCCAAGAAGCCTAACATATTTTTTCAATTCCAGCATCCACATAAAAATCAGTGGAGAAATCAAGAAAATTAGAAAATGTGTTACAATAATTCTCCTGCAAGAATTAGAGCTTAACAAGCAACAAAGAGGTGTTACCAATTGGAAGGAATTCACTGGTTTCAAATGAAAGGCAAGAGCAGGAAACATTGGCCTGATTGAGTGGGAGATCAAGGTCAACACTTTGGGAGGAGGAACAGATAGAAGAGAAGTGGTCACAGTCAAATTGATTGGCTTGACTTGCAGCTGTTGCCTTCATGTAAGCGGGCATGACTGGGGCCAGTGGTGAATCATCCTTGCAAATAAAATAAATACTAGTCAGTTTATATACATTGCATACTCTAAACAAATGCTTTGAGTGGTATTCCAAGAAATAACAAGTTTGTGGGCAAAATAAGTCCTTAAATTGGCAATTTTGATATGTGATTCTATGTAGTGTTATTAAGTTAGCTAGGAGATACAAATGTTATATTAAATACTACTCAATAAGATTTGCTACTGGCTACAGTCCTTTGTAAATATTATAAAACGTAGCATTGCTATGTAATAAATATTTTTTCCAGATGTTAGCAATAATGAGTAAAGAGTATGAGGGCTGTCAGAGGTATTTTAAGAATACATTGGGAATTTGAGAATTCCTGAGAATGCTCAGAAATTCTGATTTCTCATTTCTGAGTCCCAGAGATGAATAACTGCTGAGAATTTTGAAACACTAGCTGGCATGAGTCCCAGACACTCCCAGGCTCGCTCAGCACCAGTCTTTATTTTCTGTTTTCTCATGTAGGCCTCAGGTGTGTGGCTGAATTTCTAGCTTTCTCCCTGATTAGGAGACTGTTGCCTGTTTTAGCTCTGGATGACATCCTGAGCTCTAGCTTCCTTCCTTGACTGAATCTTTTGCTCCCTGACCCAACTCCTCCTAGATCCACTCCTTGCACCTTTGGCAGTGAACATTGCTCTTCACATTCTATGTGAAGACGAAGTCATTTCTGTATGCTTATGTGAGCCACCTGAACAACTGTATGCTGGCTATTAGATGTTTGTGCCTTTCCCCTGGCCCCAGTTCCATTTCTGTCCATTTCTCTGTTCAGTTCTGTTTCTCAATAGGCTGACTCTGTCAGACTGCCTCAGCTGGGCTCCTTTTTGAATAGCTTTTGGCTCACAGGCCAAATCCAGCCCATTACCTGTTTTTGTAGGTAAGGTTTTATTGAAACACAGCCATACTCATTTGTTTATCTATCATCAATGGTTGTTGCCACACTACAAAAACAGAATTGAGTAACTGTAACACAGACTGTTTGGTTCGCAAAGCCTAAAGTATTTATTATCTGGATTAGGCCAATGAGAGTCTCCAGTATCGGATCTGGGGGCAGGAGCTCCCTGCTTGGGTACTCAGCTGTAGCTGCAGGAGCATCTCTTCTTGTCTACGGCTCCCACAGGACCAAGAAACTCCACAACAACAAAACATACAGCCCAGTTAAGAACTGGGCAAAGGACATAAACAGGCATTTTTCAAAAAGAAGAAATTCAAATGGCCAGTAGACACATGAAAAAATGCTCAAGATCACTAGCCATCCAGGAAATGCAAATCAAAACCACAATGAGGTTTCACCTCACCCCAGTAAGAATGGCTTTCATACAGAAATCTACAAACAAGGAGGATGTGGGGGAAAAAGTACCCTAATTCACTGTTAGTGGGAATGCAAACTGTTAAAGCCACTGTGGAAGACAGTAAGGAATCTGAATATGGACCTACCATATGACCTAGCCATCCTACTCCTCAAAATTTATACAACTAAGATGAAATCAGCATATGAAAGAGTTATCTGTTACCCCCATTTATTGCAGTTCAATTCACAATAGCTAAGAAATGGAATCAACCCAAATGACCATCAACTGAAGACTGGATAAAGAAACTATGGGGTATGTACACCATGGAATACTACAGTGGTAAAAAATGAAATCCTGTCATTTGCAACAAAATGGATGAACCTGGACAACATCATACTTAGTGAAATAAGCCAGTCCCAAAAGGACAAATACCATATGTTCTCCCTGATCTGTGATAACTAATAGAGCACCTAAAAGGCAATCTATAGAAGTAAAATTAACACTTTGAGATGCCATGACTTTGAATAGCCTTTGTGTGGACTGTTGAGGAACAGTATTTTTTTTCATACAATTTCTTGAATTCTTTATTTAGTATAGAGTTAATAATATATGTATAGAGTTAATTGAAAATAGATCTTAGTAAAACGTAAGAATGTGAATAGGAATAGATCTTAGTAAAAAGTAAGAATGTGAATAGGAAATGGAGGAGGTAGACAGGTGGGAGTGTCGGTGGGAGGAGGAGGGCTGATAAAGTGGGAAGAATCACTATATTCCCAAAGTTAGTTGTATTTATGAAATGCATGAAGTTTGTATTCCTTAAATAAAATGCTTCTGGGTAAAAGATAAAAAATAGATTTAAAAAGATGGCCCTTCTTTCAAGTCTCTGGCTCTCCTAAGCTTAGGAATACTAATGGCATCCTGCTGTTGCCAGTCTCTGTATGACTCAATGTCCATTTTTTTATTCCCTTAATTCTGTTCTCAATTTTATAAGTAGACCTTAGATAAAGTCTCTTAATTTGAGCCATCTGGGATGATGTTTTCCTGCCAGGATCTGCCTAACATAACTTGACTACATGCTTCATCGTGGCCACATACTTGAGTAGCCTCACTTGGCAAGGGATGCCATACTAGATTGAGTCAGAGTCTGCTGTGCCACCATGGGCAAGGAGATTCATCTGTTGGGTAATCCAGCAGTCCTGGTATCTGAATCAATTGCTTCTAAAAGATGGTTGAGAGAGTTTCTTCCTTCAAATGTATAGTATCAGATGCACAAATGAATCTTTGACTAGATCTGTAGGGTTTTGGTTGGGATGGGAACACCATGACACCAAGTCTAAATCTGGTTTTTTATAGTTTTTATTTGGTGAGGTGATTTATGAATCTGTCTCACTACCCAAATAATCTGTGGTTACTAATATTTATTTCTCTGGAAATTGTAGAAAAAAACTATTTTTGCAATGCCCACTGTAATTCAGGTTGTCCTAAACCCTTTCTAAGAATAAAATATATAATTCTCATATTTTCAACTATATTTGCCATTTGAAGTATTAAGTACCCAATATAAACTTGATCAAGGGAGGATATGGAAGAAACAACATTTGAAAATGAGAAATCTTAAATTATGAGTCATATATGGTGCTCCTGACTTCAATAATCTTGCTTCCAATCTGCTCTCTTGGACTATTTAAAGTTCTCTGTAAAATGATCAGTTAAATAACAGCCTACAGTCCCATTCAAAGAGTGTTATGTAAACATTTCAGCAATATATCACTTTCTGCAATGCTTGTGGTTCTTGGATTGTTATTTTTAAGTATAATGCCATTAGGATAATAAATACTAAGCAAAAACTTAGCAACTAATGCTTAGCTCTTTATAGTTTACAAAACATTTCCTCATGCATTGTCTCATTGATCTTCATAATAATCTCGTAAACACTTATTATTAACTTCAACTTTACAAATAAGAAAGTCAAGGCTGAATTATTTGCTGAATGTAATACAGTTACTCTGTCTTCATATTGTTAGTGGGCTCTAGGCTGGTGTGAAATTAGGGGGTTGATGGGAGGGATCTCTAACAGGAAGACACAGGGAATTTGGCAAACTCATCTAGCTGCAGAGAATCGCCCCAGCAAGACAGGCTGAGCAAGTCTGAGCGTGCTTCGGGTGATACTGAGCATCAAAGTGAAGTCTACTCCAGTAGACAAATCATAGCAATGAAAGCTTAGACACTGAGTTTTCCAAGAGTGTTCAGCGGAGAATCCCAGGCAGAAACTCAGTGCTATGATCAGCATAAGAGGTCTGGAAATGCTCATCATTGTTGTTGAGTCTAAGCTCTACCCATGAGGACTCTGAGGTTCCTATTATGTGTCCTGCCTCTGTCCTCTAACAGATTTGGTGAGCAGGTACTTACAATACCAGGCACCAGGATAAGGAGGGCAAGAGACAGTAAGTGAGACTCAGCTAGGAGGAGCGCTTCTCTGTCATTTCACTTCACAACCTGTGCAGTTGCCACTGTCCCTCACTACCTGTCATGGGTGGGGCAGGGCAGAAAATAAAGAAGAGGAAAAGAAACAAATCGAACCAATTGGTGTATTATAGGGAGCTGTAAGTAATCAAGAAAGGCCTCATGGTGCAAGTGAGATTTTAGCTTCTTCTCAAAGGAAACAAAATATATGACCTGATGTTCATTGTGACCCTTAACTATGGTAAAATGATAACATCAATTTTACTAACACCTAATGACATATTTTATCATCTTTTTCAAGGAAGTCAGTCTGAACAACTCTCTTCCAATTTTTATTGACCTCTAAATATTTATCCTTAGTTTCAACTACTGAGTGAAGCAAATGATCCTGCCTCCCATTTCCATGGATACAAAACTCTTTAGAGCTGCAGTGTTCAATGTTAGCCATTAGCTATGTGTGACTATAAAGTGCTTAAAATGCAGCTGCTTTTAATAGAGACACACCATAAATGTAAAATATGCACAGGATTTTTAAGACTTAGTATGAAAAAAATCAGATCTCATTAATAACCTTTATATTGACTACATGTTGAAATAACACTATTTTTGATATATTGGATTAAATAAAATATTAAAATCAATCTCACTTCTCTTTACTTTTTAAAATATGGCTGCAAGAAAAGTTAAAATATGGTTTATATTATAGTGGTTCTATTGAACAGTGCTTCTTTCTAGAAATGCATCAGGTTCCTAAAAGGTTGCTCCCTTTCAGCCTTTGCCAAATGATTCTCTTCACTTTTGGCCAGTTTTAACAAGCCAAATTTGCAGATTTCATAATTGGAAGGAAGGCTGCAAGTCATTTGGAAATTAGGTGATGGAACTGCAACAGGATCATAATTCCTGCATGACAATTTGCTTTTCTGAGCCTTTCTTATTCCAAATGGAATAGTCACTGCTCTGTTCTCTCCTCTAGCTAATTTACATCTTATTTTCTTTCTGTCAGAAGTGTCATTGCCTGTGATTGATGAAACCATCTTTTCTAAATGCAGAAACAAGGCCACCACGTTATTCAAACTGGATTCACTACAAATATTCTCATCCTTTCAATTTGGAAGAATTCATATAATTGCTGGGGAAACATTTTTTTAAATAAATCACAATGTTTGGTTACTTTTAAAAACTGTAGTCAGGTTTATAGAAACAAAAAGCTATCTTTATAAATATGAAAAAAATGGGACATTATCTGGTAGGATAATTTTTCTTTAATCCTAGGTTATGTCTGTATATGTCTTCTGAATTGGCTGTTTACAATTATTTATTTATTTATTTATTTATTTGAGAGGTAGAGAGGTAGAAGGAGAGGGACTCAGCCAGGGCTGAAGCTGGGAGCTGAGAATTCAATCCGGGTCCCCATGTGGTTGGTGGGAACCCAATTACTTGAGCCACTGCCTCCTGGGGTCCAGGTTAGTAGGAAGCTGGAGTCAGGAGCTGGAACTCAAGTACTGAACCCAAGTACTCTGATGTGGGATGTGGATGTCCTAACTGGTATCTTAACTACTACTCCAAACACCTGCCCCTATATTGACCATTTCTTTTATTTTTTTAAAAGATTTGTTATTTCTTAGAAAGGCCAAGTTATAGAGAGAAGGAAAGACAGAGAGAGGTCTTCCATCCCTGGTTCATTCCCCAAATGGCCACAATGGTTGGAGCTGGGCCAATCTGAAGCCTGGAGCCAGAAGCTTCTTCCGGGTCTCCCATGTGGGTGCAGGGGCCCAAGGACTTGGGCCATCTTCTGCTGCTTTCCCAGGCCATAGCAGAGAGCTGGATTGGAAGTGAAGGAGCCAGGACTCGAACCGGCGCCCATACGGGATGCCAGCACTGCAGGCAGAGGCTTAGCCCATTACACCACAGTGCCAGCCCCCTATTATATCTTTATATTTGCTTCCATGATGCCTTTTTCCTACTTTGCTCTCATTTCTTTTTATTGTCTTTCTATTTCATTTCACATAATTTTGCATTATATATTTGATATACTTATTAAAATATCAGTAGCTCAGATTTGCTAATTGTTGTTTTGGATTCTTATTTTACATTATAGATGAGTATAGTAAAATTCAGTTTTCAATTTTAACACATGCATAGATCTTTGTAACTACCACTGACAGGATATAGAGCAATTCTCACACTCTCCAAAAATTCCTACTTGGGACCTCTTCACAATTAGAGACTCTCCCTGCCTTTGGTGCTTTGATCTGTCTGTCCCTATACTTTTGCCTTCTAAAGAACACCATATGAAATAAATTCTTTAGTATTGAGATTGATTTCTTTTACTCAGTTTAATGGGTTTGAGATTCATTCCTGTTGTGCGTCTATCAATAGGTGCTGTTGCATCTATCCTTTGGATTGCTGACTGCTGGGGTAGGTTATCCATTCACCTATTCAGGGACACTGGGTTGTTTTAGCATTTTGATGACTGCAAATAAATGTTTGTGTACAGGTGTTTATGTGAATATAAGTTTCATTTCGCCAGGGTAAATACCTAGCAGTGGGGTTATTTGATCATATGCTAATTGTATGTTTAACATTTTTAGGTGTGTGTTTAGACTTATAAGAAATTGTCAAACAGTTTTCCAGAGTGACAATACCATTTTGCATTCCCTCCAACAATGTATGAGAGCTTCAGTAGTTCTACAGCCTCACCAGCAGTAGGCATTATCAGTACCTTTTATTTGCTATTTTAAACAGGAGAGTAATCCTATCCCATTGTGGTTTTAATTTGCATATTCCTTTTTAAATATTTATTTGAAAGGCAGGGAGGGAGGGTGGAGACAGAGAGAGAGAGAGAAAGAGAGAGAGAGAGAATGAATCTTCCATCTACTGGTTCACTCCTCAGATGCCCTCCACTTTTGGACCTGGGCCAGCCCTAAGCCGGAAGTCAGGAACTCCATCCAGATCTCCCATGTGGATGGCAGAGACTCTCCTGCTTCCCTAGGTATGCATTACCAGGAAGGGGAATCAGAAGTGGAGGTAGGCTTGAACCTAGGCACTCTGATATGGTATGTAGGTATTCCATGGCCTTGAACATTGGAAGACAATGCCCACCCTAATTTGCATATTCTTGAAGACTAATGATGTTGAGCACCTTTTTATATGCTTGCCATCATATATCTTTTTTGGTGAAATATCTCTTCAATTATTTTGCCCACCTTTTAAAATCATGTTATTTTTCTTATTACACACCTTTACATAATTTTTTGTCAGATATGTGACTTTCAAATGTATTTCCCAGTTTGCAGTTTGTCTTTTCATTTACTTTATTGTATTTTTCACAAAGAAAATTTTAAAAATTAGCGGCCGGCACTGTGGCGCGGTGGGTTAAAGCCCTGGCCTGCAGTGTGGCATCCCATATGGGCACCGGTTCGAGTCCCGGCTGCTCCTTTTCTGATCCAGCTCTCTGCTATGGCCTGGGAAAGCAGTAGAAGATGGTCTAAGTCCTTGGGCCCCTGCACCCGCATGGGAGACCTGGAAGAAGCTTTTGGCTCCTGGCTTCAGATCAGCGCAGCTCCAGCCATTGCGGCCATCTGGGGAGTGAACCAGTGGATGGAAGACCTCTCTCTCTGTCTCTACCTCTCTTCTGTAACTCAGTCTTTCAAATAAATAAAATAAATCTCTAAAAAAAATTAGATGTCCACTTTTTCAATTTCTTTTACCGTTGTGCTTTTGCTGTCATATGTAAGAAGTCTATGCCTAGCCTGAAGTCCCAAAGAGTTTTTCCTATGTTTTGTTTCCTACAAGTTTAAGTATTTAATCCATTTTTAAACATATGATGTGACTCAGGCTAGCATTGTGGCTTAGTGAGTAAAACCATAGCCTGCTACAGCAGCAACCCATATGGGTGCCAGTTCATGTCCTGGCTGCTCTACTTCCAATCCAGCTCCCTGCTAATGCCCTGGGAAATACACAGAGAATGACTCAAGTGTTTGAGTCCCTGCACCCATGTGGGAGACCTCGATGTAGTTCTTGGCTCCTGGCTTCAGCCTGGCCCAGCCCTGGGTATCACAGCCACCTGGGGAGAGAGCCAGTGGAACGCAGTCCCCCTCTTTCTCTGTACTCTGACTTTCAAATAAATAAGTAAATCTGTTCTAGCAAGCAGCCAAGTCTGTTGAATCTGGACTGCAAGTCTTGAACCAGTTTATGTAAGCTATGGTTCCAATGTCAGTTTAGTTTTCAAAGCTATTGAAGTCCACTTCTGGTTTGCACTCTGTTTCACATTCTTACTGCCAATCTTGGACCTAGGTGGTGATCTGTGGTGTGTTTCAATTAGTAAAACCTTTACGGTGTCCATTTCAGCTGGTTTCAAACATAAGCAGCTTGGAAGGGAGCCCAAGACTTCACACAGAGATTTTAAATCCCCCTTCTCCAGCTTCATCATCTCAGCAGTTCTCTCCAATCCCCAGATATCCCTTTTCCAGTCTGGCTACAAATTCAGTTTTAGCCTTCCCACGTTTGCATGTACTTCTTATGACTGGGCCCACTTGGGACAAAATAATGACAGCAAAGAACATTTGGGACTACCACCGCTGCCCCTATGGATACCACCTTTGCCAAAAGTCGTGTACAAGGAGTCACAAAGGACTCCTGGGGGTGGGGGCGGTGGCATAGCAGTTAAGATGCTGCTTGCCTATTGGAATGCCCAGGTTTCAGTCATTTCAGCCCTAGCTCTGTTCCTGATTCCAGCAGCATGCTAATGTGCTTCCGGGGAGAGAGTAGTGAGGGCTCAAGTACCCGGATTTTTGTCACCTATGTGGGAGACCTAGATTGAGTTCCTGACTCCTGGTTTCAGCCTCAGTCTAGCCCCAGCTGTTGTGGGCATTTGGGGAGTGAGCAACTGATGAGCTTTCTTCCCACCTTGGCACTCTTTCTCTCTCTCTTTCTGCCTCTCAAAGAAAAAAAAAAGGCTCCTTCCTTGCAGAGGGGCAGTCGCTGCCATACTAGTTGGAGAGTCGGCTGCCTTTCCTTTGCTGGCCATCTTACTTGAGGACAAGGAACTCTGTTTTCTTCCTAAGGTTTGAGAGTCAGAATGAGTTTGTTCCACGCCAACCTCATTCCTGCTTCTGTGGTTAAACAGAGTGAGCTTCTTTTGAATCTCACTTTATCTGTGCCTGTTCCCAGTTTTGATTTCAGGTCGCCATACAGCTTAAGCCGGGGTATAGAAAACAGTGAAGAAAACAGGCTACTCATTGCTGACTTGTCCTTTGAGTACTGAATTCTACATCCAGCCCACTTGCTCTTATCATCCTTTCAGTCTTCTGATAGTTACTTTATGTATTTTTTTTTGACAGGCAGAGTTAGTGAGTGAGAGAGAGAGAGAGAGAGAGAGATCTTCCTTTTTCCATTGCTTCACCCCCCAAGTGGCCGCTTTATGTATTTCTTACAGGATTCTTTGTCAGGCTCTCACCCTCCGGGAACTGGCTGGGTTGCAGTGAAGAAAGAGTCGAGGAGACTGAAAAAAGTCAAGCTAAACACATTTTATTGGTACTCTAGGCGACTAGGAGGAGCAGATCTCTCAAGCCTACTCCTGCGGGAACAAGGCACTACGGACCAGGAGCTTCTCCCCACGGGCACAAGGCACTACAGACCCGGGAGAGAGGCTGAGCAACCTCTGGTTTACAGCGTCTGAGGGTCCCCTTATATACAGTTTCTAGAGGCTAGCCCTGCCTACCCGCTGACCTCCCATGGTCCCGTAGTCATGGGGACGACAATTATGACAGTTGGTTTGTGGTTTGCGGTTAGGCCGTCTGATCAGGCCATCCCTTTTCAAAGTTACACGCTCTAGAGTGGTTACTTTTCTACTGCGCGGTTACTTTCTTTCAAACTGCGCTACAGTTACTAATATTCTTAGTTGTAATCATTTGGGGAGACAGGATGGAGTGTGTTTACTGCAATTTTACTGCAACTGGAACTCACTTGCTTTGCTTTTACCAACTACATAGTGTGTATGGCATAAGAAGAAAAATATCTGGTACAGAGTGTTATGGTTCGAGTGTGTCCCCCCAAAATTCATATGTTGAGAGTTCTATTTTCAGCACCCAATAGGGATTCTTATGGAAGAGTGAGGCTTGGGACTCACTTTTGCTCATATCATTTGCACATGAGAAAGCTGAGGTCTAGGTGGTATTTGGTCCACAGTTCTGTTCACCCTTTATTGTCCAAGTTTTTTATTCCATGTGCCATGTTGTGTGCTAGCAAGGAATATTTTCTCACTGTATTGGGGCCAAGTACATTAATTAATCCTTGGACGTTTGAACCAAAAGCAGTGGAAAAGGAGCCATGAATAAAAATGTCTACTTGTGACAGCTGGATCTGGCTTCTTATAAACGTTTTCCATTGAGAAAAGTTTCAGAGCAACTCAACAGAGAAAAATCAGTTTCTAAAAATTCACAGAGTTGAAAACTTGAAAACAATTGTCCAATAGAAATATCTCTTAGCTTAAGTAAAGACAAATAAAAAAAATAGACCTGAGCCCCAGGCAGAGAGGGAGGTAGAACAGAAATTTTCAAGTTTGGGATGAGGATATATAGGAAAGATGTGGGGGAAGGACTGATAAGCAAAGGTCAAAAAATGTAAGGACTGAGGCTAAAATAGGATGGGCAGAGTTACAAGTAAAATTACTTAGAAAATGAAGGCAGTCATGTTAATCTAGTTTAATTTAATAAAACACCACTTATCAGTTCTAATACATATTATCTTGTACACTGTGAATAGTTGTGCAGAGTGTATACCACACAACTCTGTAAGGCACCTACACAGATATACAATCCCTGGAGTTGTATACAACCATGTGTGCTGGTCCTTCTTGTACCCCTAAGGTTGTTTCACTAATCAGTAAAGTGCTACCTATTCTAGATAACTGAGTATGTAAGGCTTGGAAGATAGTAGTGAGGGGCCAGCAATGTGATGCAGTGGGTTAAGCCACCACCTGCAATGCCAGTATTCCATATGGGACCCTGTTCAAGTCCAGCTGCTCCACTTCTGATCAAGCTCCCTGATAACACACCTGGAAAAGCCCAAGTGCTTGGGCCCCTGCCGCTCATGTGGGAGACCTGGATGGAGTTCCAGCCTCTTGGCTTCAGCCTGGCCCAGCCCCAGCAGTTAGGGCCATTTGGTATTATTGCATGCCAAGCATCCCTAATATGAAAATCCCAAATCCAGAAATGTTCCAAAATTTAAAACATTTTGAGCACTGACCTGATGCCACAAGTGGAAAATTCCACATCAAAA